>NC_047031.1:24328677-24371561 GCF_902652985.1 Pecten maximus | reverse complement strand
AGGTATAATAATATCGTATGCATTATTCCTACCTAAACGTATTTGAAACTGTTTCGCTATTTCCCAGGATAGGATTAGTTAATTAATAATCAATTTGAATTATTGTACCATTAATTACTTACCTGAAATCAAATATTTAGGCAACAAAAAAAAAAAAAAAAAATCGAAATTTCTATCTTTACAGTAGTACACCATCAACCAGAATAATTCAGGCTGAACAAATTCTTTTTATTATAATGTGCTTAAATGTAGATTTAGATTGACTGACCAGGACCCAATTGCTCAAAATCCGATAAGGCTAATCACAGTTTAACAACAACATGTTATTTCTATATTAGTTATTTCTGGTAACTACCATTATTTTTAGAGCACACATTAGTCTCTTCCGGCCAATTCTAAGGAATAAACACACAGAGTAAATTGAGATAATTACTAATCAGGTGATTACGTTTATCACATTGTGAACAATGGGCCCGATTGGTAAAATCATTGAAGCCATTTAGCAACAGCCTTACACAGTAGCAACAGTGAAATCAAACAAGAGCGTTATACTTAAAAATATAAGTTGAACATCCATCAAAGATAACCCTGGGTATTGTAAATTGATAGTCCTCAATAGTGTGCGACCATATGTACACGATAGTGATGAAAACACACCTTTCGGCTTTGATAAACAGACAGTAAACAGTATTATACCAATTACTCACATTGTAATAAAATTTAGATTATAGTGCAAAATACTGTAAACGTGGAAATTTGGAAATTTACGCTAATCACACGGAGCCTTTTTGATCGCGAAAATTTCCCCCACGCGTATTGTTTTGATATCAATTTTCGTAATCTCGAACATTACCCCAACGCTAGGGACTTGTTTCCGCTACATTTGTTTTGTATATGGACGTTTTCTTGGTGTAAGTGTATTTTGTAAAATCATATTTTCTTTTACAGATCGTGCAGAGCAGATCCAACCGTGTTCCAGATCGAGATTTGCAAATTAACACAAAGAATGACCTATAACTCTTACCATCTAATTTAGGTAAACATTCATCAACACATCTATGGCGAATTACATTGGTACCTGTGTGGCATTGATCAACTGTGTATGTGTGGGCTATTACATTGTTGCATATACTCGCATGGTGTTGATCCATATAGCCCTTAACTTTCAAAGCTGGTTAGTCACTATCGTGATGGAATGTTACTGTGTAAGATCATGTCCTATCGGGTAACGTACAATAAATGTGATTTTGCAATAACACAACTTGTTCTTTGTTACATGAAGAAATCGCATGTTGTATATGTCGGATACAAAATTATCAGCTATCACCATTGCTGTTTTCCTTAATGATGACTCATTTCGAAAACTTCTGAAAATTGTTGGAATACTAGAATATTTATACAAATAAATTAGAGTGATGCGGAATAAATGACAAAAATTAGAATAAAATAATTTGCTATTGAAATAGGTAGAATTTTAAATACAAAGGATAGGGCCATCTGAGAAGAAAACAAGCTATAGTATACAACATTTAGAAAGAAGCATAAAGAACATAACAGTCGAAGTCGGTTATGAAGAATTTCTAGGGACCACTCAAATGCGTCCTATACGGGTTTTGTAATATATTGGGTCGTATTTACAATGTGCCACACCAAGCATGCAGAAATAAAACACTGAACATTGTATGTATTCAGTCATTATCTAGCCTAAGATCAGATCAAACCACTGACGTTTTGACGTGTTTGAATTTATACACATTATTTTAAAGGGCCTCGTGATTCACCACCACCATCCTCGTGATCATGGAGCTCTGCTCTTTTCACAGAAATGATTATGTCATTCTCTTTTGATATGATAATAGTGCTGTCAATATCAAGATATTGTTTAATTGAACACTATTCACTCACCTGTATGCATGCCTTCAGCTGTATACACTATCTATAGAGCACATGTGTCGGTACATGGCAAAGATTATGAAAACCTGTACTGGATAATGACCACGGTTTGCAGGGGTTTTATTCGTCATTCTTATTAAGCGAATATGGCATATTATTAAAGAAAAGAAAATAAGTGTAATAAAGTATTTTTAAAAAATAATGTTTTCTTATGCAAAGGGCAAGGGGACACTCAAATTGCTTTTTAAAAAGAGGGATAGAGGACATATAAAAATTGGCGACCACTAACCATACTGAACACAGATTATAAAATCATTGCAATAATAATCCGTAATAGAATCCAACCTCTACCATTTGAAATGATATTTATGTTCCAAGAAGTATTAGTTTAGTTTAAACAATATTTCATCAATATTCAAGTATTTGCAAACAACAACACACTACATATATTCATATAGGATTGGAAAACAAGCTAAAAGCTTATACTAATTCCTTTCCTTAAATATTCCCACCAGTAAGTAATATCATGGATGTTTAAAGACAGCTACAATATAGCATTGGTTATTGTGTTATGGAGGATGAGAGAGGGGTAATAATTTGTATTGATCAACAGAAAGCTTTTGACAGAATAGATGAATTGGATAATTTATTGTTTTGTTCCAAATATTGCAACTGTTCTGTGTTTTCTTACTCATCCGCTGTCTCCTTGACACCCGTCCTCAGTTCACCCTTGATGTTGTGAGGACGTTTAACGCCTAAAAAACAAATCAAATCACCACAAAACAATTTCACAAATCGAGATCAGCTATCATAGATGGTAGTGATCATATACATTCTTCAAGAAGAAACACTCGCCTGTAATATTCGGGAGAATGCAGTTATAAAGGGAATAACAATTGCATTATACAGATAGTTGTGAAGTTAAACTTAATCACCCTTCATATCTACCCCGACATCTACTTCACAGCCTGTTAGTCAATGAAAACGGACATGATGAAATTAATGAAACCCCAACCATGAACGTATACATTTGTTAGCTCTCGCGGACGGACGATTACGCGTCCGTTGTCAATTCGCAAACAGTTCCCCCAAACAACATTTTTACCACTTATTGTAAATTAAATTGATCCCTAGATTAAGCGGGGTAAAAGTGTACAATGTAAAAGTTTGTCATGTGTACTATGTTTATTTCAAGTTCAAAGATCAAATCAGTACAAAAATTGAATTCAAAGTGAAAACATTGCACATGTAATGATGTCAGCTCCGTCTTGTTTTCAATTGGCGGAATAAAAACTGAAAAAGAAATCAGAAAATGTTAAAAATGTGTTGTTGTATAAGATGATTGACCGCCTCATGAATCAATTACGTTTGTATGTATATCAGTAAATACGCCGAAAAGAATACCGCTTAAACTCATCAAGTCTCACGTTTCCCTCATTCTAATTTGAATTGCGCATAAAAATGAATGATATCTCGACCACAAACAGATATAGGATAAATATTCATAGCGGACAAAAACTGTAAATCTGTCAACAGCGATCAGGCCTATTTAGTAATGAGCATGATGCCCGTGTGTAAAATGACGTCAAAATGCATAATAACCTTGATAGACTTTTTGCACATTCATGCAACGACGTGTGTTGAACTATTTAATTTATAAAACAATAAGTATTGATTCTTTCGAGTCTATTTAAAGAGTATATTATGATAGTCTGACATTTCGGAATGGCATGATACAGCTATTCACACGATTAAGCATACCTCAAATGGTTTACTTTAGTATTATTTAACGTCCTATCAAAAACCCAGATAACAAAGGACGAGCTATATGCAATCCTCAAAAGATTTTGTATTAAAAACATGAAAGCACTTTAAGTACCTGTTTCGTTTATCTAGATATATATACATACATTTCCCTTGTTGAATATCAAGAGTTGAAAGTACTGGGAAAGTATATATGTATATATTTTTTCAAAATATGAAAACAAAATATTTACATGGCAACTGATATTCCAAATTACTTTTCCTCTTCCTTCCTGGTTCCAGCCGCTTTCTCGGGACTGAAAACAATATCATGCTGTTAGTCATCTGAACGATCCTTATGCCGTAATGAATGCACCAATAGGAAGACACTCCCTACAATAAAAACTATATTCATAATATTGTTAAACTACGCAACATATAAAGTATACATGTGATGTGGAATAAAAGTACATCTTCTTAATTCGCTGAATTTCTTATCATGATTTCAGTCATATAACAGAGAAATATTTAAATAAATTGAGTATCCTGTTGTCTAAGAAAAGAACCAATCTACAGTGTATTGTTTTTGTTATAATAATAACAAGTTTAATTTCAAAAAATGGCGTATGTGGTTGCGTTAAGGAACAGTACCATGATTATTTGTACAAATGTACCTATCGATTCGGAGATTATGGATGCTCTCACGGGAAGCTGTAAGTAATGACATGTTTTTGTACATATTTTTGTTGAAAGAGAACGTGACCACTTTTGGGATATTGTTAGATGTTCATGTAACATAGTGGGAATGACCCACTATTATTTTTGTGACAATTTTGAATTTTGACTAAATATTTTCGGCGTTAGAAACAGACATTAATTTAGAAGTACTTATTTAATGACTACTTTTTTGATATGTTGATGAGTGACATTTTCAAAAGAATGGACAGAAATTTTCGTCGTTTGCGTATAAACTTATTTTTTCCATAAGTGTTGATTTTGGTCGTTCGGAGCGCTAGGACGATTATAGAACTGGTGTTAATGTCATTACTTCCGTTTCGGAACTCTTCAGTGTTATAAGCATATAGGAAGGATGGTTTGGTTTGGTTTTATTAACAGCTAAGGTCATTTAAGGACGGCCTCCCGTGCGTGCGACATGCATGCGTGTGGCGAGTGCGTATGTGTGTTTTGGGAGGCTGCAGTATGTTCGTGTTAATATAAGAAGCAACAAACGTTGATACATGTATACGAATGTAATGGATCGTTATTAATCAAAATAATTATTTACATGTTATTCAAAGGAATCGTGTAGAATGTTTTCGGTTGTACTTACACTTTGTAGATTCAATGCTGTGCCATGACGGCCGGTCCAGGCCCTGATCACGAATGCACTAAGTAAAAGTTGAACTTTTATTCGCATCATGTCGTTTTTCGTAAAACTACATTGATACCTCGTATTAAGTGGTGTTGTTTTATCATATATATTCACTTCAAACAGAAATCAAAATCCCAAGGCCACTTATAGGTGCTTAAAGGATTGAAATCAAAGAAAAAAACAAGTCGTATATACATATAGAGTGGTAAGAATTAAGACAATTTTATTTGTTTGAAAAGTGCATTCCTGGATATTTTACTGATAATAATTATATGTCACTGAAGGGATTATATTTACTTTAAAATGATGTAGACTTACTTGCTCGCTTGAATTAGAATACTATGGTTTAGTTCACTTATTATTGGATCGATCAATGATGTGATGTCCGTCATCTTTCTTGATAAACCACATCGCGATTCCTTCCGTATAAGGGGCCGCTGTGGCCGGGTAGTTAAGGTGTCCCGGAACTTTATCACTAGCCCTCCACCTCTGGGTTGCGAGTTTGAAACCTACATGGGGCAGTTGCCAGGTACTGACCGTAGGCCGGTGTTTTTTCTCCGGGTACTCCGGCTTTCCCCCACCTCCAAAACCTGGCACGTCCTTAAATGACCCTAGCTGTTAATAGGACGTTGAACAGAACAAACCAAACCAAACAAACCAAACCCTACGTATACTTTTTATGTGAATTACTGTCCCATTATATTTTAGTATCTACGTGTATTCACTGCGTTGTTTTTCCTTACAGTAATTGATCTGTATCATGATTTGATATTTGATCTTTGATAACTTTTGTTAGAAGAAACTTGTCTCAGTAATTCTTTTTTTGTTACCGATGAATAGGCTCACCTTATTCGTTCCGGTGATTTGTCGCGTTCTGTTATATACATTGTACAAGCATTTCACTGGCATGTCCATTTTTGTAGGCATATTTCTTGGAAATAACGCCAGAACTAATAAAGAAGTATCCTACTTCTATTTTAAGTATCAAATGTAGATACAATTTTATTTTTCACATAACAATTTCCAATTAGAAAATCCGAAAATAACAAGAAAATGCAGCAAAGCTGCTGGATAGATTCATTAAAAAAATCTTCAAAGACATGTAAATCATGTAGTTGTTTTATGCATCACTAATGACTAATCTCAAGAGATATTTACCATTCAAAATTTTAGTACTCCCGAACAACCTTAAATTCTACTTGCACACATGCATTAATGACAATGCAAGATGCTCATTCACGCTCTCCTAACATTAAAATGACTACTGGCCTGGACGCTTGACCGAGGGAGTCCTTGAGACATCAGTGTATAAAATAGCCTAATAATGCTTTCATTTAAACATATTAACAGAATATTCGCGTAATACATAGGTAACTGAACAAAGTAAACAAACATAGTTAACATTTAAATCCTTTATTCTATAATGTAGCAAAATGCAAACAACACATTGATAAAATCATAGATCGGTAAAGTTGACAATGTTCAAAAGCAAACCAGCAATCAAATAGACGTCCAGAAAAATCGGAATTCGAGTCTATTCCGTTTTCTTCTCTAATTAAGTTCCAGTGAATGATTCCACACACTTTTGTGTCTTTTTTTTGGGCAGAATCTGTCTGCGTTTTTGCAGTTCCACGCTTGCGGCGTTCCGCCATTTTGTATGGACTGTAAAACCCGCCGTTGCGTTGTGGGGCTAATTTTCAGAGAAACTTGGTCCAGCAGCCACAGTTATTATTTTTGGGAATTCCCCGTATACTTCCATAAATATACATTTTCTTTCAGTTTCTGATTCACATCAATCTGGTAGGTATTGCATCAAGTCCGAAAACTGTAAAAATCTCAAAATGTAAACATTGATATACCGGTATATGTTTCTTTGTGGGTATGTAGCTTTAAATGCAAGTCCATCCTGTAATTACAGTCACTTTTCTTTTTTGTTGAATCTGCAAAATACAAGTTTTAAATTTTTAACTTTGCAAGCATATAAGTATGTTATAAATTAAAAATAAAACTATTAATTTCAAATGATACAAAATTTCTCTTACGATTCATTATCCTTTTAAAATGACTAATCAATATAGTGGAAGTAGTCAATCATCAAATAATCTCTCTTTAGAAGTATATACTACATGTACTTTCATTTATTAGGCTAATTATCAAGGATTCTTGCATGGTGTGGTTCATGGAAAGCAATTCTCACAAGTAGATGTAAATTATTCCTCCTTTCCTCACAAACTAATTTCATCAGCACAACTATTAAGTCATTGAATCATTCCATTTAATTAAAACTATCGAAAATTCATTTGGCAATCATAAAACTTTCACTAGCTAAATTTATAACCATCCGTCAAAACTATATATTTATGAATGGACTAATATAAAGCCAAATATTCCTTAGCAACAATGTTGTGATTAATCAATATATATATCCCTTAACAGCATACGCACAAATCCATTTGATAAGGTACTATCACTATCTGCATACAGAAATCAAGTCCAAATAGCTACATGTACACCCACTGGTAAAAAAGTGTATAAGGTACAGTATATATATTATCTATACGTATAATCCATCATAAATATTTACAGAATGGATTAAAGCAAATCTCTATTAGAAACTGGATATTTATGTAAACAATTATTGATGTCTGCAGCAATCTTTACAAAAGAACTATGCGAGTTTATAATTACATTAGTCAACCTGTGTACTTCAATTGATGCAACCCTACGTATTATAAACCCAATATTCTAATCTACTGGATAAAGGGGGGGGGGGGGGGGGGGTCCAGTAATTTAGTGGTAACCCGAGCGCCTATACCAAAATTTGCAATCTTTGCAAGATTTCTCGTCCGAAAGAGAAGTTATTTGCTCTAGAATATACCTAATTTAGTTATATCCATTCTCCAATACACCGAAATGCAACAAAAACTACAAGCAAGAACTTCTGGAACAACGAAACTGTCGTCTGTTGACTCCAGTAGTAATATTCTGTGATGCACACATGACAATTTTCAATGTAAAAAGTTTTAGAAATTTTAAGCAATAATTGTATCTAACAAAGAATGATAAAGAGTCTGGATGAACATTTTTCTCCACACTTTCTTGTTAGACTTCCAGTTATTATTTCAATTAATATTCTATATTCAAATTACCGCAACTGAGCCTTCCGAAGTGTATGTAAACATAAATATGATCGGTTCAGTATCACTTCATTCAATGAACGTTCAAGTCAGCACAAATACATGTAGTCTTCTAGCTTACCTGAAAAGTCCATTATATCCTTATTTAATATGTAAGTGGCATAAGAAGACTAAAATCAGCTGATATAAACACTTATATTAAAACGAACTTACATTTCAAATTGTTCCCGCAAAACAAACTCTCTCCTCTCTATCGCCGAGCGTCTGCTTCCACTTGGCAACCATGACACTTTGTCGATTTCCGGCCTAATCTCGAACCCAATCCAACTGTCCGACAGATATTTCTACTAAAATACTATAGAACTTACAACTACACATTTACTTTTATAATAAAATATCTATTGTATGAGAATTCTCTCGATTTTAGCTCTTGAAATCAGTTTTTATATATTTTTTATTCATAAAACCCGCGAGATCTCGAAACCGCGATTTCCGGTTTACAGTTACTTCCGTTTTAGAGGGGCAAAAACAGATTAAAAGCCTCTCGGCAAAGACCGGTCTTTGCCGAGCGCGCTTCGCGCGCTGAGGCTTTTAAAAACACAGTATTCGACGTGTGAGGGCGATATTTATCAACCAAGGAGGCGACTTTCCTATGTCGTATCACTAGTGTGTGTACGAGTTATCTCTCCTTACACAAACCAGGCTGTAAAGCAGGTCATTGCCTATGACTTAATTGGGGTTTTTCTTATTTATTTATTTATCCTGGGCAGATGTCTTCAAACATATTAAATTATTAATCATATTACATATTACAAACAAATGCTTCGCAGAAGGATATAATGTGTTGTTAAATGAATAATTCCCAGTCCTATCCTGAACTCATCGGGCAGTCGATAGTTCCGGGATGTGCCTCGCATAATGATTTATCTTCCGGGCATATCGAATAAGATTTCGTTTGGTGATACATAGGGATTGAATGGGAAGGTTTTATTTTCATTTTTAATGCAACCTTTAAAAGCAGTAGCTATCTATATATCCCTTATTGCGTATTAAATTCATATACATTGTGTATTTACATTAGGATTATTTTTAATTATTGTGGCGTAAAAAACCCTTGCTCAGCTGAAAGGAAGTCAAATGAATACAAGGAGAGTAAATCGTTCCTTGGAGGTAAGTGGACATTTTGATTAGGTCTAATGGTGTTAAAGTATCATTGTATGCGGTAGGGCGTGCTACATATGTTATCATTATTTTTTCAACGCAGCTTAGGTTCTATTGGCTATCTCCGACCCCTGACAATATCAACAAGATGCCTGTGTCGGCGGTATTCTTCGGCTTGATAGGACGACGTTTAATCCTCTGTTTTTTGGTTTGGTTTTTGTTTTTCTCTGAGTAAAACGTTGTGTTTTTAGACATCAGCCAAATCAACAGGTCTTCTGTAGACGTCCTGGTGCCAATCTAATATATATATATATATAATTGTATTTTCGGGACAGACCTAGGTAGATTTGCTTTGATCAGCGGACAAATAGTCATTTGTGTAATGATGAAATGGGTTAGGTAATTCCTATAGATCTAAATTCGCAATTACCGATTCATTTCACCAGTTCTGTGCCAACAGACGTGTTACACTGTGCGACAATTCAACAATAATTACCACTGACGGGTAAGTTTACCTACATTGAAATATTTTCAATCCCAAATTGGTATTTCGTATTATTGAGGCAGATTGATTTGCCGACTCTAGCATTTGTTGCATTTTCATGGAAACCGATTTGAATATTTTGTCAGTGGTTATTCGACCGCTGTTTCCTCTTGGCAATAAGACAATGTCTTTAATACATTGTATATATTTCCTTCACTGCATATACCTATATATTGGTGTTAAGTTGAGTATAAATACCGATTTAGTTGACAAAAAATTGCTGGTTCGAACTTGGAATATGTTTCATTTACCATGGTTTAGGTATTTACCTCAAGAGTAGGCCTGACTTTTGCCCACGACAAATTTGACCAAAAATGTGTAATATTTGTAGGTACCTTAGTGACAACCCAATGAGAGTTATTTACCAAAAAAAATATTAATAAAGAATATAAAAAAAAATCAAAACTGATATTGAACAAATATAATATCATTTTACCTTCATATTTCAAAAACATTGTTCAATGTAATAGTTGTGATTATTTAACTATGATTTTTGAAAAATAATGTATGTATTGTTATTTCACAGACTATCAAATACCATCTTCTATATGAAAATATGTTTTTTATTTTCTTGCAGATATTGCCTCTTGAAATTCAATCTAAAATATTCAAAGAAGTAATATATAGTAATACAACAGCAAAAGAAAGTTTAAACATGCATTTTCATTCAATGTATAGACTTATTTCCAATGAAAAGGGAAGAGCTTATCCATCATATATAAAATATACACAAATCTGTAAATTGTGTTTCAAATTAAGGATATTGTTATTATCAGAGCAAACTTGTTTTTTATGTTTCTTTCAGAAATATTACAAATAATTTCCACATTTTTTACAGATATTACCCCAAGAAATAAAACAAAAGATATTAAGATACCATATTAATTCATGTGTAGATGCAAAAACTATTTTACATGATGAATTTAATTTAAAAAACAAACTTACAAAAGATATTTAAGGTATCAATCCTAGTATGACTAGTATAATGTATACTTATAGATATTTCATTTTTTGTAAATATTGTAAAAGCTACATGCTCAAAAATTGTACATGTTTTCTATGTATTTTTCACAAAGAATACTGTTCATATTATTAAAAACACTCTCATCTTACTTACAGATACTTCCTCAGGAATTAAAAACAGTAATATTGAAAACACATGTAACAAATTGTGTAAACATGAAAGAAGATTTAAATTATGAGTTTTTGAGAAAATCCTTAAATATTATAGATCTATTTGGACGTTCACCAAAATATTTCTTAGCAATGATCATCTACAAGTACTATGGTTTATGTGAAGACTGTGATATGTTATTACCTAGAGAATGGTTAACATGTAAAAAATGTCTAACATGTTTTGAAGATTTTACAAATTAAATTCTAAAAAAAATTGAAAAACATTTTTTTTTAATTTTACAACATCTACCACTTGAACTTAGGCAAATTATCTATAATTTCTATGTACACATGATATTTTTTCAAAAAAGAAAAATACATGTTCAATTTAAAGATATTTTAAAATGTATTGAACATTCGACAAAACACTGTCTTTTCCCTATATTGTTTACAAGAAGATATTGTAGTATTTGTCAATCTCTACAATGTAATGAATGGTGTATTTAAAGATAAAAAATGAATATATTCAAAATGAGATTAGTCTATCTAGATCCTGGTGAAAATTAATTAAAAAAAATATTGTTGATAAATCAGATTGTTCTTTTGTTATGTATTGTTAAAATGTTCATATGTGTTGTTAAAAAATGATTGTACATGATAAATTAGTATTTATTTTAATAAGAAATGATTGTACATTATAAATTAGTATTTTTATGTTAATAAGAAATGATTGTACATGATTTAGAGAAAACAATAATTGTAGATTGTAGATTGTAAATTAGTTTATGTTAATAAAAGAAATGTATATTAATTCAGAAAAAAGAAAAGATGAAAAAAAAACAACAAAAAACAAGAGGATCATTTGTCATGAGATCTTGTTTAAATCACCAAGGCCTCTGATGAATTGGGTTCCAATGTTTTTGGTATACATCATGAATCATCAACAACAGATATTGAAAGAAGAAGATGTCCAAAAAGAACCTGAAAAGATAAAATCTCAAGAAAATGCAGTTAAATAAAGGTATGCTACTTCTGTATTTGAAACAAAGATAGAGAAGAGAGAATGGTAGTGGTATATGTTTTTTTTAACCCAGAATGCAATATTCCAAGATGTCTGCCTTCAGACAGACATCTTGGAATAATGCACTCTGGGAAATAAAAAAAACCCATATCCACTACCTATCTCTCACTAAATATTTTCGGCGTTAGAAACAGACATTAATTTAGAAGTGCTTATTTAATGACTACCTTTTTGATATGTTGATGAATGACATTTTCAAAAGAATGGACAGAAATTTTCGTCGTTTGCGTATAAACTTATTTTTTCCATAAGTGTTGATTTTGGTCGTTGGGAGCGCTAGGACGATTATAGAACTGGTGTTAATGTCAATACTTCCGTTTCGGAACTCTTCAGTGTTATAAGCATATATGAAGGATGGTTTGGTTTGGTTTTATTTGTTTAACGTCCTATTAACAGCTAAGGTCATTTAAGGACGGCCTCCCGTGCGTGCGACATGCATGCGTGTGGCGAGTGCGTATGTGTGTTTTGGGAGGCTGCAGTATGTTCGTGTTAATATAAGAAGCAACAAACGTTGATACATGTATACGAATATAATGGATCGTTATTAATCAAAATAATTATATACATATGTTATTCAAAGGAATCGTGTAGAATGTTTTCGGTTGTACCTACACTTTGTAGATTCAATGCTGTGCCATGACGGCCGGTCCATGCCCTGATCACGAATGCACTAAGCAAAAGTTGAACGTTTATTCGCATCATGTCGTTTTTTGTAAAACTACATTGATATCTCGTATTGAGTGGTGTTGTTTTATCACATATATTCACTTCAAACAGAAATCAAAATCCCAAGGCCACTTATAGGTACTTAAAGGATGGACATCAAAGAGAAAAGCAAGTCGTATATGCATATAAAGTGGTAAGAATTAAGACAATTTTGTTGATTGTTTGAAAAGTGCATTCCTGGATATTTTACTGATAATAATTATATGTCACTGAAGGGATTATATTTACTTTAAAATGATGTAGACTTACTTGCTCGCTTGAATTAGAATACTATGGTTTAGTTTACTTATTATTGGATCGATCAATGATGTGATGTCCGTCATCTTTCTTGATAAACCACATCGCGATTCCTTACGTATAAGGGGCCGCTGTGGCCGGGTAGTTAAGGTGTCCCGGCACTTTATCACTAGCCCTCCACCTCTGGGTTGCGAGTTCGAAACCTACATGGGGCAGTTGCCAGGTACTGACCGTAGGCCGGTGTTTTTTCTCCGGGTACTCCGGCTTTCCCCCACCTCCAAAACCTGGCACGTCCTTAAATGACCCTAGCTGTTAATAGGACGTTGAACAGAACAAACCAAACCAAACAAACCAAACCCTACGTATACTTTTTATGTGAATTACTGTCCCATTATATTTTAGTATCTACGTGTATTCACTGCGTTGTTTTTCCTTACAGTAATTGATATGTATCATGATTTGATATTTGATCTTTGATAACTTTTGTTAGAAGAAACTTGTCTCAGTAATTCTTTTTTTGTTACCGATGAATAGGCTCACCTTATTCGTTCCGGTGATTTGTCGCGTTCTGTTATATACATTGTACAAGCGTTTCACTGGCATGTCCATTTTTGTAGGCATATTTCTTGGAAATAACGCCAGAACTAATAAAGAAGTATCCTACTTCTATTTTAAGTATCAAATGTAGATACAATTTTATTTTTCACATAACAATTTCCAATTAGAAAATCCGAAAATAAAAACAGTATTCGACGTGTGAGGGCGATATTTATCAACCAAGGAGGCGACTTTCCTATGTCGTATCACTAGTGTGTGTACGAGTTATCTCTCCTTACACAAACCAGGCTGTAAAGCAGGTCATTGCCTATGACTTAATTGGGGTTTTTCTTATTTATTTATTTATCCTGGGCAGATGTCTTCAAACATATTAAATTATTAATCATATTACATATTACAAACAAATGCTTCGCAGAAGGATATAATGTGTTGTTAAATTGAATAATTCCCAGTCCTATCCTGAACTCATCGGGCAGTCGATAGTTCCGGGATGTGCCTCGCATAATGATTTATCTTCCGGGCATATCGAATAAGATTTCGTTTGGTGATACATAGGGATTGAATGGGAAGGTTTTATTTTCATTTTTAATGCAACCTTTAAAAGCAGTAGCTATCTATATATCCCTTATTGCGTATTAAATTCATATACATTGTGTATTTACATTAGGATTATTTTTAATTATTGTGGCGTAAAAAACCCTTGCTCAGCTGAAAGGAAGTCAAATGAATCTAGATGGAGTTATCCATGGAAGTAGAATCATCTGGTGACAAAGTGTATTGCAATATTGTACGGTACATTATGTCAGAGTATACAAGGAGAGTAAATCGTTCCTTGGAGGTAAGTGGACATTTTGATTAGGTCTAATGGTGTTAAAGTATCATTGTATGCGGTAGGGCGTGCTACATATGTTATCATTATTTTTTCAACGCAGCTTAGGTTCTATTGGCTATCTCCGACCCCTGACAATATCAACAAGGTGCCTGTGTCGGTGGTATTCTTCGGCTTGATAGGACGACTTTTAATCCTCTGTTTTTTTGTTTTGTTTTTGTTTTTCTCTGAGTAAAACGTTGTGTTTTTAGACATCAGCCAAATTAACAGGTCTTCTGTAGACTTCCTGGTGCCAATCTAATATATATATATATATAATTGTATTTTCGGGACAGACCTAGGTAGGTTTGCTTTGATCAGCGGACAAATAGTCATTTGTGTAATGATGAAATGGGTTAGGTAATTCCTTTAGATCTAAATTCGCAATTACCGATTCATTTCACCAGTTCTGTGCCAACAGACGTGTTACACTGTGCGACAATTCAACAATAATTACCACTGACGGGTAAGTTTACCTACATTGAAATATTTTCAATCCCAAATTGGTATTTCGTATTATTGAGGCAGATTGATTTGCCGACTCTAGCATTTGTTGCATTTTCATGGAAACCGATTTGAATATTTTTTCAGTGGTTATTCGACCGCTGTTTCCTCTTGGCAATAAGACAATGTCTTTAATACATTGTATATATTTCCTTCACTGCATATACCTATATATTGGTGTTAAGTTGAGTATAAATACCGATTTAGTTGACAAAAAATTGCTGGTTCGAACTTGGAATATGTTTCATTTACCATGGTTTAGGTATTTACCTCAAGAGTAGGCCTGACTTTTGCCCACGACAAATTTGACCAAAAATGTGTAATATTTGTAGGTACCTTAGTGACAACCCAATGAGAGTTATTTACCCAAAAAAATATTAATAAAGAATATCAAAAAAAAATCAAAACTGATATTGAACAAATATAATATCATTTTACCTTCATATTTCAAAAACATTGTTCAATGTAATAGTTGTGATTATTTAACAACTATGATTTTTGAAAAACAATGTATGTATTGTTATTTCACAAACTATCAAATACCATCTTCTATATGAAAATATTTTTTTTATTTTCTTGCAGATATTGCCTCTTGAAATTCAATCTAAAATATTCAAAGAAGTAATATATAGTAATACAACAGCAAAAGAAAGTTTAAACATGAATTTTCATTCAATGTATAGACTTATTTCCAATGAAAAGGGAAGAGCTTATCCATCATATATAAAATATACACAAATCTGTAAATTGTGTTTCAAATTAAGGATATTGTTATTATCAGAGCAAACTTGTTTTTTATGTTTCTTTCAGAAATATTACAAATAATTTCCACATTTTTTACAGATATTACCCCAAGAAATAAAACAAAAGATATTAAGATACCATATTAATTCATGTGTAGATGCAAAAACTATTTTACATGATGAATTTAATTTAAAAAACAAACTTACAAAAGATATTTACGGTATCAATCCTAGTATGACTAGTATAATGTATACTTATAGATATTTCATTTTTTGTAAATATTGTAAAAGCTACATGCTCAAAAATTGTACATGTTTTCTATGTATTTTTCACAAAGAATACTGTTCATATTATTAAAAAAACACTCATCTTACTTACAGATACTTCCTCAGGAATTAAAAACAGTAATATTGAAAACACATGTAACAAATTGTGTAAACATGAAAGAAGATTTAAATTATGAGTTTTTGAGAAAATCCTTAAATATTATAGAACTATTTGGACGTTCACCAAAATATTCCTTAGCAATGATCATCTACAAGTACTATGGTTTATGTGAAGACTGTGATATGTTATTACCTAGAGAATGGTTAACATGTAAAAAATGTCTAACATGTTTTGAAGATTTAACAAATTAAATTCTAAAAAAATTGAAAAACATTTTTTTTAATTTTACAGAATCTACTACTTGAACTGAGGCAAATTATCTATAATTTCTATGTACACATGAAATTTTTTCAAAAAAGAAAAATACATGTTCAATTTAAAGATATTTTAAAATGTATTGAACATTCGACAAAACACTGTCTTTTCCCTATATTGTTTACAAGAAGATATTGTAGTATTTGTCAATCTCTACAATGTAAAGAATGGTGTATTTAAAGATAAAAAATGAATATATTCAAAATGAGATTAGTCTATCTAGATCCTGGTGAAAATTAACTTAAAAAAAATATTGTTGATAAATAAGATTGTTTTTTTGTTATGTATTGTTAAAATGTTCATATGTGTTGTTAAAAAATGATTGTACATGATAAATTAGTATTTATTTTAATAAGAAATGATTGTACATTATAAATTAGTATTTTCATGTTAATAAGAAATGATTGTACATGATTTAGAGAAAACAATAATTGTAGATTGTAGATTGTAAATTAGTTTATGTTAATAAAAGAAATGTATATTAATTCAGAAAAAAGAAAAGATGAAAAAAAAACAACAAAAAACAAGAGGATCATTTGTCATGAGATCTTGTTTAAATCACCAAGGCCTCTGATGAATTGGGTTCCAATGTTTTTGGTATACATCATGAATCATCAACAACAGATATCGAAAGAAGAAGATGTCCAAAAAGAACCTGAAAAGATAAAATCTCAAGAAAATGCAGTTAAATAAAGGTATGCTACTTCTGTATTTGAAACAAAGATAGAGAAGAGAGAATGGTAATGGGATATGTTTTTTTTTAACCCAGAATGCAATATTCCAAGATGTCTGCCTTCAGGCAGACATCTGGGAATAATGCATTCTGGGAAATAAAAAAAACCCATATCCACTACCTATCTCTCACTGAATATTTTCGGCGTTAGAAACAGACATTAATTTAGAAGTGCTTATTTAATAACTACCTTTTTGATATGTTGATGAATGACATTTTGAAAAGAATGGACAGAAATTTTCGTCGTTTGCGTATAAACTTATTTTTCCATAAGTGTTGATTTTGGTCGTTGGGAGCGCTAGGACGATTATAGAACTGGTGTTAATGTCAATATTTCCGTTTCAAAACTCTTCAGTGTTATAAGCATATATGAAGGATGGTTTGGTTTGGTTTTATTTGTTTAACGTCCTATTAACAGCTAAGGTCATTTAAGGACGGCCTCCCGTGCGTGCGACATGCATGCGTATGGCGAGTGCGTATGTGTGTTTTGGGAGGCTGCAGTATGTTCGTGTTAATATAAGAAGCAACAAACGTTGATACATGTATACGAATATAATGGATCGTTATTAATCAAAATAATTATATACATATGTTATTCAAAGGAATCGTGTAGAATGTTTTCGGTTGTACCTACACTTTGTAGATTCAATGCTGTGCCATGACGGCCGGTCCATGCCCTGATCACGAATGCACTAAGCAAAAGTTGAACGTTTATTCGCATCATGTCGTTTTTTGAAAAACTACATTGATATCTCGTATTGAGTGGTGTTGTTTTATCACATATATTCACTTCAAACAGAAATCAAAATCCCAAGGCCACTTATAGGTATTTAAAGGATGGACATCAAAGAGAAAAGCAAGTCGTATATGCATATCAAGTGGTAAGAATTAAGACAATTTTGTTGAATGTTTGAAAAGTGCATTCCTGGATATTTTACTGATAATAATTATATGTCACTGAAGGGATTATATTTACTTTAAAATGATGTAGACTTACTTGCTCGCTTGAATTAGAATACTATGGTTTAGTTTACTTATTATTGGATCGATCAATGATGTGATGTCCGTCATCTTTCTTGATAAACCACATCGCGATTCCTTACGTATAAGGGGCCGCTGTGGCCGGGTAGTTAAGGTGTCCCGGCACTTTATCACTAGCCCTCCACCTCTGGGTTGCGAGTTCGAAACCTACATGGGGCAGTTGCCAGGTACTGACCGTAGGCCGGTGTTTTTTCTCCGGGTACTCCGGCTTTCCCCCACCTCCAAAACCTGGCACGTCCTTAAATGACCCTAGCTGTTAATAGGACGTTGAACAGAACAAACCAAACCCTACGTATACTTTTTATGTGAATTATTGTCCCATTATATTTTAGTATCTACGTGTATTCACTGCGTTTTTTTTCCTTACAGTAATTGATATGTATCATGATTTGATATTTGATCTTTGATAACTTTTGTTAGAAGAAACTTGTCTCAGTAATTCTTTTTTTGTTACCGATGAATAGGCTCACCTTATTCGTTCCGGTGATTTGTCGCGTTCTGTTATATACATTGTACAAGCGTTTCACTGGCATGTCCATTTTTGTAGGCATATTTCTTGGAAATAACGCCAGAACTAATAAAGAAGTATCCTACTTCTATTTTAAGTATCAAATGTAGATACAATTTTATTTTTCACATAACAATTTCCAATTAGAAAATCCGAAAATAAAAACAGTATTCGACGTGTGAGGGCGATATTTATCAACCAAGGAGGCGACTTTCCTATGTCGTATCACTAGTGTGTGTACGAGTTAACTCTCCTTACACAAACCAGGCT
Source organism: Pecten maximus (assembly GCF_902652985.1). Taxonomy (NCBI): domain Eukaryota; kingdom Metazoa; phylum Mollusca; class Bivalvia; order Pectinida; family Pectinidae; genus Pecten; species Pecten maximus. The sequence continues at coordinate 24,352,623 of NC_047031.1, read as the reverse complement.
GTAAAGCAGGTCATTGCCTATGACTTAATTGGGGTTTTTCTTATTTATTTATTTATCCTGGGCAGATGTCTTCAAACATATTAAATTATTAATCATATTACATATTACAAACAAATGCTTCGCAGAAGGATATAATGTGTTGTTAAATTGAATAATTCCCAGTCCTATCCTGAACTCATCGGGCAGTCGATAGTTCCGGGATGTGCCTCGCATAATGATTTATCTTCCGGGCATATCGAATAAGATTTCGTTTGGTGATACATAGGGATTGAATGGGAAGGTTTTATTTTCATTTTTAATGCAACCTTTAAAAGCAGTAGCTATCTATATATCCCTTATTGCGTATTAAATTCATATACATTGTGTATTTACATTAGGATTATTTTTAATTATTGTGGCGTAAAAAACCCTTGCTCAGCTGAAAGGAAGTCAAATGAATCTAGATGGAGTTATCCATGGAAGTAGAATCATCTGGTGACAAAGTGTATTGCAATATTGTACGGTACATTATGTCAGAGTATACAAGGAGAGTAAGTCGTTCCTTGGAGGTAAGTGGACATTTTGATTAGGTCTAATGGTGTTAAAGTATCATTGTATGCGGTAGGGCGTGCTACATATGTTATCATTATTTTTTCAACGCAGCTTCTATTGGCTATCTCCGACCCCTGACAATATCAACAAGGTGCCTGTGTCGGTGGTATTCTTCGGCTTGATAGGACGACTTTTAATCCTCTGTTTTTTTGTTTTGTTTTTGTTTTTCTCTGAGTAAAACGTTGTGTTTTTAGACATCAGCCAAATCAACAGGTCTTCTGTAGACTTCCTGGTGCCAATCTAATATATATATATATTTAATTGTATTTTCGGGACAGACCTAGGTAGGTTTGCTTTGATCAGCAGACAAATAGTCATTTGTGTAATGATGAAATGGGTTAGGTAATTCCTATAGATCTAAATTCGCAATTACCGATTCATTTCACCAGTTCTGTGCCAACAGACGTGTTACACTGTGCGACAATTCAACAATAATTACCACTGACGGGTAAGTTTACCTACATTGAAATATTTTCAATCCCAAATTGGTATTTCGTATTATTGAGGCAGATTGATTTGCCGACTCTAGCATTTGTTGCGTTTTCATGGAAACCGATTTGAATATTTTTTCAGTTGTTAATCGACCGCTGTTTCCTCTTGGCAATAAGACAATTTCTTTAATACATTATATATATTTTCTTCACTGCATATACCTATATATTGGTGTTTAGTTGAGTATAAATACCGATTTAGTTGACAAAAAATTGCTGGTTCGAACTTGGAATATGTTTCATTATCCATGGTTTAGGTATTTACCTCAAGAGTAGGCCTGACTTTTGCCCACGACAAATTTGACCAAAAATGTGTAATATTTGTAGGTACCTTAGTGACAACCCAATGAGAGTTATTTACAAAAAAATATTAATGAAGAATATAATAAAAAAATCAAAACTGATATTGAACAAATATAATATCATTTTACCTTCATGTTTCAAAAACATTGTTCAATGTAATAGTTGTGATTATTTAACAACTATGATTTTTGAAAAACAATGTATGTATTGTTATTTCACAAACTATCAAATACCATCTTCTATATGAAAATATTTTTTTATTTTCTTGCAGATATTGCCTCTTGAAATTCAATCTAAAATATTCAAAGAAGTAATATATAGTAATACAACAGCAAAAGAAAGTTTAAACATGAATTTTCATTCAATGTATAGACTTATTTCCAATGAAAAGGGAAGAGCTTATCCATCATATATAAAATATACACAAATCTGTAAATTGTGTTTCAAATTAAGGATATTGTTATTATCAGAGCAAACTTGTTTTTTATGTTTCTTTCAGAAATATTACAAATAATTTCCACATTTTTTTACAGATATTACCCCTAGAAATAAAACAAAAGATATTAAGATACCATATTAATTCATGTGTAGATGCAAAAACTATTTTACATGATGAATTTAATTTAAAAAACAAACTTACAAAAGATATTTACGGTATCAATCCTAGTATGACTAGTATAATGTATACTTATAGATATTTCATTTTTTGTAAATATTGTAAAAGCTACATGCTCAAAAATTGTACATGTTTTCTATGTATTTTTCACAAAGAATACTGTTCATATTATTAAAAACACTCTCATCTTACTTACAGATACTTCCTCAGGAATTAAAAACAGTAATATTGAAAACACATGTAACAAATTGTGTAAATATGAAAGAAGATTTAAATTATGAGTTTTTGAGAAAATCCTTAAATATTATAGAACTATTTGGACGTTCACCAAAATATTTCTTAGCAATGATCATCTACAAGTACTATGGTTTATGTGAAGACTGTGATATGTTATTACCTAGAGAATGGTTAACATGTAAAAAATGTCTAACATGTTTTGAAGATTTTACAAATTAAATTCTAAAAAAAATTGAAAAACATTTTTTTTTAATTTTACAGAATCTACCACTTGAACTTAGGCAAATTATCTATAATTTCTATGTACACATGATATTTTTTCAAAAAAGAAAAATACATGTTCAATTTAAAGATATTTTAAAATGTATTGAACATTCGACAAAACACTGTCTTTTCCCTATATTGTTTACAAGAAGATATTGTAGTATTTGTCAATCTCTACAATGTAATGAATGGTGTATTTAAAGATAAAAAATGAATATATTCAAAATGAGATTAGTCTATCTAGATCCTGGTGAAAATTAATTAAAAAAAATATTGTTGATAAATCAGATTGTTCTTTTGTTATGTTTTGTTAAAATGTTCATATATGTTGTTAAAAAATGATTGTACATTATAAATTAGTATTTATTTTAATAAGAAATGATTGTACATTATAAATTAGTATTTATTTTTAATAAAAAAAATGATTGTACATTATAAATTAGTATTTTTATGTTAATAAGAAATGATTGTACATGATTTAGAGAAAACAATAATTGTAGATTGTAGATTGTAAATTAGTTTATGTTAATAAAAGAAATGTATATGAATTCAGAAAAAAGAAAAGATGAAAAAAAAACAAAAAAAACCCATCAGGATCATTTGTCATGAGATCTTGTTTAAATCACCAAGGCCTCTGATGAATTGGGTTCCAATGTTTTTGGTATACATCATGAATCATCAACAACAGATATTGAAAGAAGAAGATGTCCAAAAAGAACCTGAAAAGATAAAATCTCAAGTAAAATGCAGTTAAAGAAAGGTATGCTACTTCTGTATTTGAAACAAAGATAGAGTAGAGAGAATGGTAGTGGTATATGTTTTTTTTTACCTAGAATGCAATATTCAAGATGTCTGCCTTCAGGCAGACATCTGGGAATAATGCATTCTGGGAAATAAAAAAAACCCATATCCACTACCTATCTCTCACTAAATATTTTCGGCGTTAGAAACAGACATTAATTTAGAAGTGCTTATTTAATAACTACCTTTTTGATATGTTGATGAATGACATTTTGAAAAGAATGGACAGAAATTTTCGTCGTTTGCGTATAAACTTATTTTTCCATAAGTGTTGATTTTGGTCGTTGGGAGCGCTAGGACGATTATAGAACTGGTGTTAATGTCCATACTTCCGTTTCGGAAACTCTTCAGTGTTATAAGCATATATGAAGGATGGTTTGGTTTGGTTTTATTTGTTTAACGTCCTATTAACAGCTAAGGTCATTTAAGGACGGCCTCCCGTGCATGCGACATGCATGCGTGTGGCGAGTGCGTAGGTGTGTTTTGGGAGGCTGCAGTATGTTCGTGTTAATATAAGAAGCAACAAACGTTGATACATGTATACGAATATAATGGATCGTTATTAATCAAAATAATTATATACATATGTTATTCAAAGGAATCGTGTAGAATGTTTTCGGTTGTACCTACACTTTGTAGATTCAATGCTGTCCCATGACGGCCGGTCCATGCCCTGATCACGAATGCACTAAGCAAAAGTTGAACGTTTATTCGCATCATGTCGTTTTTTGTAAAACTACATTGATATCTCGTAATCCCAAGGCCACTTATAGGTACAGTTGAGTGTAGACTAAAGGTTACACCCAAGTGCACTCCGAGTGCACTCCATTTGGACTTGGAGTGCACTCCGTTTGGACTCCAGGTAAACTTGGAGTGCACTCCAAGTGGACTCCGAGTCTACCTGGAGTCCTATAAGACACCATGCCTACCCCAGTTCTATAATCAGACTATATCATATATATATATTAATACTTTGATGCTTTTAATATAATTTACATATAAATAAATAGATTTTTACAAATTACTTTTGTTCTGTTAATATTACTATTAACATTTGTTTAGTCTACTCGGAATATTTCTTTTATTGTTAATACATGGTAATAATGCCTACACTGTACATGTTAAATTGATATTTATTAAGATCCATAAAAGACAGTTATACAATTTATGCTATAATCAGGTTTCTATGAAAGTTAATTGCTTATTATTTCATATTTCATTAAGATGTAAGTAAATTGTATTTCATTTTATTAAAGAATTGAAAATTATTTCAATTAGAATATTTATTACTGTACATATATCATGACTGTAAAGGAAGTTCAGATAATATATCTATATTACGTTATTGATTATTCAAAATATTGAAAGTTTACAGTATTTAATGAATTATGTGTTTTTTTATATAAGACATTATCTACATATATGTACTCAATTCAGGCAAGTAATTATAAAATGAACAATCATTTTAGTTGATATATAATAGGTTATATATATTTAAATGTATCATTAGAAAAATATACATTTACAACTGTACATATTCACGAGCATTACCTAGTTAAATTAATGTTCTGACATAACGTACACACAAGTATGTAGTTCTGGCTATTTTTCAAAACTTTATATGTTCAGGGTCACAGTGTTATAACCTCAGGCCAATTAACAGAACAGTAAGATTATCTCCTGACTTGAAGGAAAGGATTGTAGCTCTCCATTTGAGAGGCCTTAATCAGACCAAAATTACATGTATAAACGAAATACCAGTGTAATTAAGGTGGAAATGTCAAGATAAGTTGTAAAACCATTAACAAATTGGTTAACAGGTTTAAGAAGACAAACTCTATTGAAATGAAGTCATTCTTAACTGAAATTAGAAAGTAAAAATAAGCTGTTTCTTATTACATTGTAACCTGTCTAAACCGTAAGTCCTTGAGACCAAACGTATTGGCTGGTTTATGCAGGTGTCCGGTATGTAGAGGTACAATGTTGAATGATATAAGTTAAAAAAAAATTAATGCAAATCAAATTAAGAAATGATGCAGTTCTTATCTTGTAAGATTCAAAAATATAAAGACATTGCTTTAAAAACATAATTGTAAAGAAAGAGATTTAAGTAAAAAAAAAAAAAAAAAATTCAGTGTAATTCAAAATGGTATAATGAATGTAAATTCATCATTTCCCAAAACCAACCTATCGCTTTATACCCGTAATTAGTACACATTGTTCTCATCCAGGAAATAAGAGTATAGAGCCTGAGGTAAAATTTGCCTCAGGGCAGTTGGACACGGCAATCTATGTACCATTTACCTGTAAAACTGACCTGTTGGAACTACATCTTTTTCTATCCCATTCAGTCAATATCTATCATGATATGTGTCACTCATACATTGTATGTAACAGATACAGGTCATGAATGTACAATGGTTGTTCAAGCCAATTATAAAATCAAAAAATTAAATGTTCAAACTTTAAAAAAAAATGCATAAGGCCCGCTGCAGTTGGTGTATGGAATGTTTGATAAGTATTTACTTAACTCAAACATGAAAATTATATTAATCTATGTTGATTTACATATTGACCTCTAATACTCTATACATGCTTCCATTATAATATCAAAGACATAAAGTAATAGTACCAGTTTGAATTTTTTTTTTCAAATATTTTTTTTTTCTATAAATGACTTATAACTGTTTTAATAATACTGTAATAGGAATGGACAATCATATAATTTCAAAAGTGTCAGATATCGACCGTCACAAGTCTGTACCTATATTTCTATAAGACCTTGATAAAGGTTAGCCGGAGTTTCCTCTGGCCCTGACACCATATTACACCAGACATGGTGTGTGTCAGGGCCAGAGGAAACTGGGGCTAGGTAAAGGTAAGGTGTGATGACCAGTTTCCATCTAACAATTAAGGGGGTCTTTATCTAGTTAGATGACCGTGTGTACACCTGTCCAGATCTTCACACCTTACGAGGTAAACTTGGAGGAAGGGGTCATTATTGGGGTCAGTGTAAGTCTGTCTTTTCTCCACACCCCTGTAATCACGCTTGATATACAGGTAAATATTGACCTGGAAGTTGGGGGGGGGGGGGGGGGGGGGGGGGGGGGGGGGAAGAGGAGGATGTATCTGATATAATTGTTAAAAGAACTCCATGTATGACCTGGATTTAATGAGGCAGGCATAACAAAAAAAGTTGGTTTACCAAATAGAAATGTAAGTCTGATGTTAAACTGTAAATCAAAATTAGACATTAGATCCGGAATATGCTACCCAGGTGATAAAAAAAAAAACTTTCTTTTTTATTGTATGTAAAGATAAATATAAACTGTTGGAAGAAAAGTATTTGAAATATATTAAAAACAGTACTTAGTACTGCGAGTACAAGTTATGTCCAGTACACAATCAAACTCTACATTTTGAGAGACCACAAACAACTTGCCAAATTTATATACATTTTTGTTTATTGCCAATTTTCTACTAATTGACGTGGCTTGTTACCTGGAGTCCAAACGGAGTGCACTCCGAGTCCAAACAGAGTGCACTCGGAGTGCACTTTGTGTAACCTTTAGTCTACACTCAACTGTACTTAAAGGATGGACATCAAAGAGAAAAGCAAGTCGTATATACATACAAGAGGCCCAAAGGGCCTAAACGGTCACCTGAGATTTGAAATATTTCGGCCAACTAAATTGACCCTTTTTGGCCCCACCCATCAGTCCTAATGGGGTCAGTCTATGAAGAGTATTTGATTCTAACATATAGTAGATAAGAAGATTTTTGAAATTTCAGTCAATTTGACCCTTTTTGGCCCCGCCCACCAGCCCCTGGGGGTCAACCAGGGCCAAAATGTACATAACATCAAACTGTAATCCCATGCTGATAATTTGAACCAAGTTAGAATGAATTCCAATACAAATCGAACAAATAATAGTCAAAAATGTGATTTCCCTATATAAACTATAGTAAAGTTTACCCCCTCCCCAGGGGCAAACGTGAGACCCCAAGGTCATGAAATTCACAATTTTGGTAAAGCACCTTAAGACCCTTCCATCTATGAAGAGTATTTGATTCTACCATATCTGAGAGTAGAGAAGAAGATTTTTGAAATTTTAGTCAATTTGACCCTTTTTGGCCCCGCCCACCAGCCCCTGGGGGTCAATTAGGGCCAACATGTACATACCATCAAACTGTCGTCCCATGCTGATAATTTGAACCAAGTTAGAATGAATTCCAATACAAATCCAACAAATAATAGTCAAAAATATGATTTCCCTATATAAACTATAGTAAAGTTTACCCCCTCCCCAGGGGTAAAACGTGAGACCCCATGGTCATGAAATTCACAATTTTGGTAAAGCACCTTAAGACCCTTCCATCTATGAAGAGTATTTGATTCTACCATATCTGAGAGTAGAGAAGAAGATTTTTGAAATTTTAGTCAATTTGACCCTTTTTGGCCCCGCCCACCAGCCCCTGGGGGTCAATTAGGGCCAACATGTACATACCATCAAACTGTCGTCCCATGCTGATAATTTGATACAAGTTAGAATGAATTCCAATAGAAATCCAACAAAAAATAGTCAAAAATGTGATTTCCCTATATAAACTATAGTAACGTTTACCCCCTCCCAAGGGGCAAACCTGAGACCCCAAGGTCATGAAATTCACAATTTTGGTAAAGCACTTAAGACCCTTCCATCTATGAAGAGTATTTGATTCTACCATATCTGAGAGTAGAGAAGAAGATTTTTGAAATTTTAGTCAATTTGACCCGTTTTGGCCCCGCCCACCAGCCCCTGGGGGTCAATTAGGGCCAACATGTACATACCATCAAACTGTCGTCCCATGCTGATAATTTGATTCAAGTTAGAATGAATTCCAATAGAAATCCACAAAAAATAGTCAAAAATGTGATTTCCCTATATAAACTATAGTAACGTTTACCCCCTCCCCAGGGGCAAACCTGAGACCCCAGGGTCATGAAATTCACAATTTTGGTAAAGCATCTTAAGACCCTTCCATCTATGAAGAGTATTTGATTCTACCATATCTGAGAGTAGAGAAGAAGATTTTTGAAATTTTAGTCAATTTGACCCTTTTTGGCCCCGCCCACCAGCCCCTGGGGGTCAATTAGGGCCAACATGTACATACCATCAAAGTGTCATCCCATGCTGATAATTTGATACAAGTTAGAATGAATTCCAATAGAAATCCAACAAATAATAGTCAAAAATATGATTTCCCAATATAAACTATAGTAAAGTTTACCCCATCCCCAGGGGCAAACGTGAGACCCCAGGGTCATGCAATTCACATCTATAAAGAGTGTTTGACTCCACCATATCTGAGAGTAGAGAAGAAGATTTTTGAAGTTTTAGTCAATTTGACCCTTTTTGGCCCCACCCCTCAGGCCCCTGGGGGGTGGGGACCATATAATTCACAATTTTGGTTGACCTTTAGCCATAGAAACTTTCTGCCAAATTTCATTGAATTTTGTTAAGTGGTTTTGGAGAAGAAGTCGAAAATGTAAAAAGTTTACGGACGCACGACGGACGACGCACGACGGACGACGACGGACAAAAGGCGATTAGAATAGGTCACTTGAGACTTCGTCTCAGGTGACCTAATAAAGTGGTAAGAATTAAAACAATTTTGTTGATTGTTTGAAAAGTGCATTCCTGGATATTTTACTGATAATAATTATATGTCACTGAAGGGATTCTATTTACTTTAAAATGATGTAGACTTACTTGCTCGCTTGAATTAGAATACTATGGTTTAGTTTACTTATTATTGGATCGATCAATGATGTGATGTCCGTCATCTTTCTTGATAAACCACATCGCGATTCCTTACGTATAAGGGGCCACTGTGGTCGAGCAGTTAAGGTGTCCCGGCACTTTATCACTAGCCCTCCACCTCTGGGTTGCGAGTTCGAAACCTACATGGAGCAGTTGCCAGGTACTGACCGTAGGCCGGTTTTTTTTCTCCGGGTACTCCGGCTTTCCCCCACCTCCAAAACCTGGCACGTCCTTAAATGACCCTAGCTGTTAATAGGACGTTGAACAGAACAAACCAAACCAAACAAACCAAACCCTACAGTACGAGGAGGGTGATTTGGTACTCAAACGCTCACAGTGCGTTTGCGCCCGTCGAGCGATGGGGATTAAACCCCGCTGCAATCCCGCCGTAATCCCGCGCAAGCGATGTCGCTGCGATCCCGCTCACGCAGCGATTCCGCTCTGACAAGGCAGCAACCCCGCTCAGCCAGCGATTCAGCTTCGGAAGGCCTACAAACCCGCTCAGCCAGCGATCCCGCTCCGGCTGGCCAGCAAACCCTCTCAGCCAGCGATCCCGCTCCGGCGGGCCAGCAAACCCGCTCAGCCAGCGATCCCGCTCCGGCGGGCCAGCAAACCCGCCCAGCCAGCGATCCCGCTCCCGTAACATGGACACAAGAAATCTTGCAATCTTTTTTTTTAAATATAACGATGAATAAGAAGGAACTCATATTTATTTCATCAGAAACGTTCGCAGAATGTAATGTAACGGTTACAAAATATGTTTCGTATTCACTTGCTTGAGTTGTTCTCTGCTTGTGTAAGTATCAAATCAAGAGTAATTTGGTAGCGTAAGTAATGAAGTTTAGTTTAACAAAAATACATTTTATGGATCTTAAAGTATAATCATAGAAAAAAGTTAAACACAAAATTATTTTTTATACAACATCTTGTATCTAAAAATGTTCATACGGAGAGTAGCGTAGTGCAAAATGCAAATGTACATATGATTTTAATTAGATTAAGTATTCTGATATATTTCTAAGTTGTTTTGTCTTTTTGATGTACATACAGTACATGTACATGTTAGCTGGATCGTATGAAAGAGGAACATGACGCAATTTGGCCTGTTTCGACCTAAAGGTGACCATTTTCAAATAAAAAGCGTTCTCAGATTTGATATTCGCTGGTGTCAATAACATGGGGGAAGACGTAGTTGATGAAATATTTAAGTTTGGATGTCAATTATACTAACTACATGAATAATAGAAAACAAAACCATCAGTTTATGCAGCATACGGAAGATTAAGAGATCAAACCACCAACATTTATCTATTTTGCATACATATGTACATATCTACAAGTTGCGAAGCTCACAGCGATGACAACTGAGCAAAATATGAGTGCAATATATATGTTTATATCTATTTTGGTATACGGTGATGTAGATTCGCAATAAGTCGCGTGATATTTCACATGTACTCTAGTTAAGCTCTCGCTAGCGCTGTGCGCGAACAATCATTTATCTTATATACATTTTTGCGTGGTATATCCACTTAAAGTATCGTAGTTATGTATGATATATCAAAATAAAGAAGGCAATTCGTTCTGTCAGTGAAACATTTTCTTTGATATAGGCAGGATTTGAAATGTGGTAGAATTGTACGATCGCCAGCCGTTATGTAGCCATGCCCGTCTGAGTTACCTACAAATGTATTCAATGCTCGGTAAACGTCGTAGTATGCACAATGCACGCGCAATGTACAGGGTACCGAGACAGTTTTTCGACGGCTGGCGATGGGCAGTATACACTGATACATTTAGGCTTAGTTTGTTGTTCAATCCATTCATATATATATAATATTTATGTAATTCTCTGAATGAAATATTTGAAATGAACTGTGGTCATCCTTATCATTTACATAAGCTGAGACGGTAAAATTTACTGTATTGTAAACTTATTAATCTGTATATCACCCGTTTGATAGGTAACCAGTCTTGACATTTTTCATAAAATGAAAACACATTTGTTTTGAACAACCGGACCCATAACGTATGTCTCATATATACATTATACATGTACATGTACATTTGTATGTGCTTGTTGAAACAAATACATGTACATGATTTATTACGGATAATGTTGTTATTATGATTAGTATTATGTGTATATATATGTAAATTGTATATGCATGTTTGGATAAAATATCCAAGTTCGTCCTTATTAAAGTAATATGAAGATCAATAAATAAGTGTATCACGATATCGATCTATATAGGCTATGTCTGATGTAGGAAAAAAGCCCCCCGGACATTAGCCCCCCCCCCCGGACATTAGCCCCTAGGACAAAAGCCCCTCCGGACGAAAGCCCCCCCCCCCCGGACATTAGCCCCCCTGGACAAAAGCCCCTTCGTTATAAATTTAGCTGGTATATTTTATATAAATCTGTACTTTTGAAAAACAGAATATATATATATATATTGTTGTTTTTATCTCTGAAATTTGGAGAATAATTGTGTGGAAAATGAAGGTCCTTGGTTGAATGTCAGTGTAGCATTATATGTCTGTCGTTAAACATCATAATTGATTTTTTCAAACTTTATATTATTAAGTAAGCTAAATATTTCATGAAAGTTCTCCATGATGAACATATTGTTACTGATTACACATAATTTCTGACTTCCTAATATACTGCAAATATTGATAATCAAAGAAATGTCTACAAAAGCAATAAACATTAAATTTTAATCCCTATTTGCAGTGTCTCAAATTATAATATAATAAGTACCTAACAAACATGTTGCTCTGTGTTGTAATAAGTTTAATTTTAGGAATAATTAAAATCAAAGAAACAATGAAGCCATTAATGATATATTTCTTTCCAGGAAAATACAATATCAATGAAAAACCTACCAAACACCTGTGAAACAGCTTATTGTTTATGTAACAGCTAGCTCAAGTAGTTGTTGTTGGAACCGTTTGTTTACATTGCAGAAGCCACTGGTGACTGAAGCCACTTATACATATATGTAGCACTTGATTGAACTTAATGTTATATTGCTAAAAATTTATATTGAAATTTTTTTTTTAGATCAATATAATAAAAAATATATATATATATTTTTTTTTATGAAGGGGCTTTTGTCCACTTTTTGATTAGTGTGAAGGGGCTTTTGTCCTAAGGGCTAATGTCCGGGGGGGCTTTTGTCCGTACCTCGGACAGAGTGCCTGATGTCCAATCCTATTGACTTAACATCTCGTCAATAAGATGTGTTGAAATTAAAAATATGGATACTGAGTGTTCTATTTTCTTACGAAACCTGACATAAATAGTTACCCTGATTTTTTATTTAAACATATTTTTATTGTAACTTATATGTATATAAGAGATTGGGCAAAAACCACCTTTCCCGACACAAGTATACATGAAAAAAATACAGCAAGATGGCATAATATAATAATTTAATATAATATTATTTTTTAACATGTTTACAAATTGGTTTAGCGGGAGAGAGAGAGGAGGGGGGGGGGGGGGGGGTTATATATAAAGATATAGTGAAAGTAATTGCTCTTATTTCAATGCACGTGTATATCTTGATATGTTGCAACCATTAAACCAATACGTACAATGTACATATCATAAATGTATAACTTTCAACAATACAAATTACGTGCCTAATTTAAATCTAAAATATATAAATGATTTAAGAATGATTAATACAATTATCATCGCATACGGATTTAACGGGTTTTACTTCCGCTATTACGGCCTCAAAAGGAAAACGGCAGGTGCCTTATTCTAAAAGACCTAAATGTAAGAGGTGAGATACAGGTAGACTAGTAAACATGGAGCATAGGCTAAATCCTTATGTAACAACATTCCGCTCGCAGGTAAAAAAAAGCTGTAGGGGTCCGATGGGGTCACTGCGATACAGGTATACTCGCTATTGTAATCAAAATCTGTGATTGGCAGATGTTAACAGCAAGTGAAAACATTTCTATAACGGTAACTACACTGTACACGACCGGTATTTGTCCTGTGTATAGAGGATTTATCTATATCACATTGATTAACTCCAATCATGATTTGTAAATGACGCGATTTTAACCACGTGGTCTCCATACACACAGTTTTATTTGGATACTATAACACATGGAAATGTGTTACACGAGGAACATTAACATTGTATCACACGTACATATATATGAATAAACAATCCAGTTACAAAAACATAATATTCATAGGATTATATTACATACACGTAATCAAAGAAGAGATTTTTTTAGAAAAAAAAAGACAAACCATTTAGAACTTCCGTTTATAATTATGACCTTAAACAGACCTTTGGTTTAGTTTTATTTGGATTTGAGCGGTAATAATTTAGAATATGTAATTTCTTGCCAATTTTCAATGATTGCGTTTTTACAGGAAAACAGATAATAGTACTCATCTCCTACATTCTCTGAAGACAAGGTTCATATCTTCTCCTGAAACTCTTTGTTACCTACCAGTTTCAATGGAAAATTTCAATTACATGTACGTACACTGTGTATCTAATACAATTAGAGTTAATCTAATCTCAGGCTTCATCGGCCATAAAATGGACTGGTCAATAGCTCGGTGAAGGAGGAATACTTCACATTGTTTGGGTGTTAGGTCTTGATAATAATGGTGACTTTCGCATAGTCAGTGCGTATTTATTTATTTTTTTATACTTCCGAAATAAAAAGGACAGGAAATATTTCCATGATGTCGTTATAATTTATTAAAATTTGTTTAAAATGTGTTTTTGTTGACGTTTTTATCACGAATATTGGACTACACACACAATCATTCTGTGTTCTATATACATAGTTTAAACTGTATTTTATTTGACAATTTCCATTTAATAGCATATATACAACATAAGATATACATACATACGTATATACTATTATGCTCGGTCTTGTAATCAAAGACCGTACTACATGTATTTCTTTGCTGGCAAAAAGAGATCGGGAAGGCAATCGATTATCCTTTACAAAAGTGTTCGATATCTCACAAAATAATTTTGTACCAGGCTGCTAAAATGGTAACAATTTTTTCAATTCTTTATTAGTCTTGCGAGTATACATCTCATCAACATCATACGATTACAAAAAATATAATTCAAGTCAGCTAGGGTAGAGCAATGCACTTGTGACGATTTTTTTTTTCTGATAAGAAAGTAATTAAATGATTAGCTACTATAGTTGGGAAACTATTAGCACTGATTTCGATATCTACCGGTAATATACATGTAAGTGTATGTCCGTGATATTAGCCATGCAAGAGATGACCCCGACCACATAAATAATGATAGTAATAAAAACACAATATCTTTAGGCCGTGGATTTAAAACTACGAAATGTTCAAATACTTGTGAAGTTTATGAAACTTACTACAGAAATTCAAAGATAATTTTCTCAAACGGACATGTTGCTAGCTAAATACTTCAAATGTCTACGTAAAAATAAGTCGAGATCAAAATAACGAGCCCCTTATGTGGCCTCTCCGAGGTCATGCACAAAACGACATCTATACAAAGGTCAGCTAAATCAGAATTGTAATAATGCTGCCGTGGACACGTGGCTCATTGTCCACTATTAAAATGGTTACCGGATTGAGCACATTTCCGTGTTCCCCATATCCCACTCGAGGTGCACAAAAATTCTGACCAAGATCCGACCGTCCTAAGTACTCTAGAAATGATGACAAAACGGCCTTTTGACCCGTCCCCATTCCGTAAGAATGAAATAATGCTACTGCGGACACTTGGTTCATTGTCCACCATTAACCGGAATAATTACCTTTTGTTTTCCCAAAGAAGACGGTCACCAGTTAGCAGTCACAGGATACATTTACAATGTATTGACTCAGCTCCTAACACTAAATGACGACTATATCCAATATTACTGGATTTATGACTCGTGAGTGATCTTGCACATGCATGAAAATAGTCTATTTGAACTTTAATAACTACAATATTTCCCTACAAATAGTTTTTATCAAAATGGTCGACATCAAGTACACTGTCATATTGTACAACATTGCAGATATTATTCAACTTATAACATAGATTTCATGAGCAAAACATTACACGTATGAATTTGTATCTCATAGTTGAGGTACATCATCCAATAAATACTTACGATGGACGATACAACTGAAAACATATACATGGTCATTAAGGTATAATTAATCGACACCAGGCTGTTGAAAGTCTACCGTCATTACTGATTGAGCGGGTCCTATTCAATTCCGCTCGAGCGGGTCCGCTACAATTCCGCTCGAGCGGGTCCGCTACAAGTCCGCTCGAGCGGGCCCGCTACAAGCCCGCCCGGCGAGCGGGTCCGATACAAGTCCGCTCGAGCGGGCCCGCTACAAGCCCGCCCGGCGAGCGGGTCCGATACAAGTCCGCTCAAGCCCGCTACAAAACCGCTCAAGCCCGCTGCGAACCCGCTCCAGCCCGCTCAAATCCCGCTGCAAACCCGCGCAAATTCTGAGCGGAGGGCTGCGCGGGTCAACGCTCTGTGAGCGTTTGAGTACCAAATCACCCTCCTCGTACTGTACGTATACTTTTTATGTGAATTACTGTCCCATTATATTTTAGTATCTACGTGTATTCACTGCGTTGTTTTTCCTTACAGTAATTGATCTGTATCATGATTTGATATTTGATCTTTGATAACTTTTGTTAGAAGAAACCTGTCTCAGTTATTCTTATTTTGTTACCGATGAATAGGCTCACCTTATTCGTTCCGGTGATTTGTCGCGTTCATGTTATATACATTGTACAAGCATTTCACTGGCATGTTCATTTTTGTAGGCATATTTCTTGGAAATAACGCCAGAACTAATAAAGAAGTATCCTACTTCTATTTTAAGTATCAAATGTAGATACAATTTTATATTTCACATAACAATTTCCAATTAGAAAATCCGAAAATAAAAACAGTATTCGACGTGTGAGGGCGATATTTATCAACCAAGGAGGCGACTTTCCTATGTCGTATCACTAGTGTGTGTACGAGTTATCTCTCCTTACACAAACCAGGCTGTAAAGCAAGTCATTGCCTATGACTTAATCGGTTTTTTTTTTTATTTATTGATCCTGGGCAGATGTCTTCAAACATATTAAAACATGAATCATATTACAAACAAGTGCTTCGCAGAAGGATATAATGTGTTGTTAAATAGAATAATTCTCAGTCCTATCCTGAACTCATCGGGAAGTCGACAGTTCCAGAACGTGTCTCGCATAATGATTTATTTTCCGGGCATATCGAATAAGATTTCGTTTGGTGATACATATGGATTGGTTTTATTTTCATTTTCAATGCAACCTGGAAAAGCAGTAGATATATATATATCCCTTATTGCGCATTAACCTCATATATTTACATTAGGATCATTTCTATTTATTGTGGCGTAAAAAACCCTTGCTCAGCTGAAAGGAAGTCAAATGAATCTAGATGGAGTTATTCATGGAAGTATAATCATCTGGTGACAAAGAGTGTACGGTACATCATGTCAGAGTATACAAGGAGAGTAAGTCGTTCCTTGGAGGTAAGTGGACATTTTGATTAGGTCTAATGGTGTTAAAGTATCATTGTATGCGGTAGGGCGTGCTACATATGTTATCATAATTTTTTCAACCCAGCTTAGGTTCTATTGGCTATCTCCGACCCCTGACAATATCAACAAGGTGCATGTGTCGGTGGTATTCTTTGGCTTGATAGGACGACTTTTAATCCTCTGTTTTTTTGTTTTGTTTTTGTTTTTCTCTGAGTAAAACGTTGTGTTTTTAGACGTCTGCCAAATCAACAGGTCTTCTGTAGACTTCCTGGTGCCAATCTAATATATATAAATATCTAATTCTATTTTCGGGACAGACCTAGGTAGGTTTGCTTTGATCAGCGGACAAATAGTCATTTGTGTAATGATGAAATGGGTTAGGTAATTCCTATAGATCTAAATTCGCAATTACCGATTCATTTCACCAGTTCTGTGCCAACAGACGTGTTACACTGTGCGACAATTCAACAATAATTACCACTGACGGGTAAGTTTACCTACATTGAAATATTTTCAATCCCACATTGGTATTTCGTATTATTGAGGCAGATTGATTTGCCGACTCTAGCATTAGTTGCGTTTTCATGGAAACCGATTTGAATATTTTTTCAGTGGTTAATCGACCGCTGTTTCCTCTTGGCAATAAGACAATTTCTTTAATACATTGTATATATTTTCTTCACTGCATATACCTATATATTGGTGTTTAGTTGAGTATAAATACCGATTTAGTTGACAAAAAATTGCTGGTTCGAACTTGGAATATGTTTCATTTACCATGGTTTAGGTATTTATCTCAAGAGTAGGCCTGACTTTTGCCCACGACAAATTTGACCAAAAATGAGTAATATTTGTAGGTATCTTAGTGACAACCCATGATGTATGTTTAAAAAATTCCACCTAGGACATTTTGATTTTTACTCGTATATGGCAATGTGTCAGGGTGTATTCATTGGTTGTTAATGTAAATAAATATATTTTTTCAAAATCTTTTTTCTCTGAAAAATTAATCAGATAAAAGCAATATCGTATCATGCATAGAACAGTTTGAATATATGTTTCATTGGTAATGACAATGTCGATTATCCTAATAATATTATTCTAACCTCGGTCATTTTTACTGCTTCCCTATTTTATTTAGGTTTGTACCGAACAAAGTAATAATTCATCTATAAATAAAGGAGCAAATTCAATGTTACTAAATACGAAAACAGAATCAGTTTTTGTCATTATTCTAAGGTCATTTTCACAAATAAGTTTTGATATGAATCATCAAACATAGGCATGTTAAACTGTATCTGCAAAGCATTCATCTTTTTTTTTAGATCCATCTTATTCAAAATATGAAATTATATCCAAATCATAACGCAAATCAAACGTGTCAATTAAAATGAAATGTATGTTAATGTACAACTAATTAGAATTGTCTTATATATTATGGCATTGCATAACATGCATGGAATGTCAGGTTTATATAGATAATTTCTAGAATCTCAACAGGTAAGAAAATAATCCATTATGATAATTGCTTTGGTGTCATTTTGAGTTAGTTATGAAACACTTGATAGGTAGCCCAATTGAATCAAAACGTAGTCCATTTTAATACTCATTTTGGCACTGACCAAACCACAATTTGACTGTGTAACTACGATTTCCGGTTACCAATTTTGTCGACCTTTTCACTAGTCAACCAACATAATATTCTATATCAATTCATAAGCATGTTAGTGTACAAAAACCGGATGTGGGTATTGACGTCCATAAACAAGAGGCCTATGGGCCTTAACGGTCACCTGAGTTTTGATATATTTTAGCATATTTGGCCCCTGTAACCTTTAATGAAGGTCAAGGTCATCCATTTCAACAACTTGGTAGCCCTTCATCCCAGCGTGCAAAAGACCTGATATTCAGTATCTGTGCCTTTTGGTTATCAAGAAGAAATCATTTAAACATTTAAGTATATTTGACCCTTGTGCCCTTGAATGACGGTCAAGGTCATCCATTTGAACAAACTTAGTAGCCCTTCATCCAAGCATGCTACAGACCTAAAATTGGGTCTCTGGGCCTTTTAGTCATTCATCCAGAAGTAATTTAAAGATCTTAGCATATCTGACCGTTGTAATCTTGAATGAAGGTCAAGTTCATCCATTTGAACAAACTTGGTAGCCCTTCATCCCAGCATGCTACAGACCTAAAATTGGGTCTCTCGGCCTTTTAGTTTTCAATAAGTCGTTTAAAGAGGTTAGCATATTTGACTGCTGGTAATCTTGAATGAAGGTCAAGGTCATCCACTCGAACAAATTTTGTAGCCCTTCATCCCAGCATGCTACACACCCTATATCAGGTCTCTAGGCCTGTTGGTAATTGAGAAGTTGAAAATGTGAATTGTTTACGACGGACGACGCACGACGCCGGACAAAAGGCGATCGCTATAGGTCAACTGAGACCCGAGACCTAAAAATGAAACATCTGAAATATGAATACAAATATTGAAAATTTCTTACTATAAAGTTGAGCTCAAAATTAATATCGGACTGAACGGATGACTATATATATATATATATAAATTAAACATTTTCGAATTCATTTCTTGTTTTTAATTATTTCAAACATAAGATAGTCCTGAGTCAATGGATTTTTTAGAAAGTGGCCCTATCAAAGTTTCATCTTAGATGACAAATTTACTGGTTCTGATTTTTCTACCATCGCCATTCAACAAAATGTGCCAAATAATGACAATACTTTACTTTTGGCGTACAGGAATCTGATGTGGATGTTACACTTCCATGCATACTTGAAAAAGATAATTAATGAAGTGTGCATACAAATACTTTAATGTTCGTTAAGTAACTTAAACAGGTGATTTCATGAACATACCTCAAAATTAATCACATTCAGTTTCGAGTTTCATTATCAAACACGAACAAAGTCTTAGTAATTATAGAATTTTGATGAAAATAGACCTTCCGACAGTTTGACCCTACGATGACAATTTATTCGTGCCCGAAATTTTCTGCATTGCTGACCATCATTACCCAACATAGCCGAAGACAGCGTAATGGATACAGTTGATACAGGCCATAGAAGTTTGGTTTGGTTTTGTTTCATTTGTTTAATGTCCTATCAACAGCCTGCCCTGCAGGTAGGGCGTAAGAATTGTACCTGCTGCCCCCATTGCATGATCGTAAGAGGCGACTAAACTTGGGATCTTATCTTTTCTCTTCTTTCTTAACAACTTTCTTCTTCCTAATGTCTCCCTTGACAATGCCTCACTTTTGGCCTTTAGATGAGCGTTCGCCGCTGCGAGGAAGGCTTTGGGTTCTGTCCCCTAGCCGAGACATACCAGAGTCTTTAAAAATGGTAGTTGCTACTCCTGCTTAGCGCTCAGCATATTTGGAGTGGGACGACTGGTTCGCCCGTTGTCAGTATAATGTGACCGGGTGGGGTGCGCTGCTGGGTGTCTTCGGCAGTGTGCTTCAGTGAGATAGCACTATAAATCGGCAAAAGTTCTGGCCTATCACAAGGAGACTTAACACGAACATACCGCAGCCTCCCAAAGCACACATACGCACTTACCACACGCATACATGTCGCACGCACGGGAGGCCGTCCTTAAATGACCTTAGCTGTTAATAGGACGTTAAACAAAATAAACCAAACCAAACCTATCAACAGCTAACCTCATTTTATGGACAGCCTCCCGTACATGCGATATGCATGGGTGTGGTGAGTATGTATGTGTGTTTTGATTTATAGTGCTACGTCCCATACTAAAGCATACTGCCAAAGACACCCAGAAGGACACCCCACCCGGTCACATTATACTGACAACGGGCGAACCAATCGTCCCACTCCTAATATACTGAGCGCTAAGCAGGGGGCCAGACCAACCATTATGCAAAAGTGGTTCCCCTGTATCGTAGGATGCTTCAGGCCAAAGATAGACCAACTCCGTTCATTCCTGCAGAAGTTTAAACGAATTTCTTAATTGCTATGGGGCAGGCACACACTTTAGACACAATAGGTTCCTCTTATCCAAGAATGCTTCCGGTCACTGTTTCCAAGGAAGTGGCAAACATTTTAGTTGAA
Source organism: Pecten maximus (assembly GCF_902652985.1). Lineage (NCBI taxonomy): Eukaryota > Metazoa > Mollusca > Bivalvia > Pectinida > Pectinidae > Pecten > Pecten maximus. The sequence goes on along the minus strand of NC_047031.1, from coordinate 24,331,854 downwards.
GTCTGCTTGGATGCGAGACTGGGGATCTGTGTCTAAAAATCTAATTTCTAATTTCGGCTTTTCTCAGTTAAACCTATATGTTTTCCTAATAACAATAAATCACTCTTGCAAGCTTTCATAAGACCATCCAGAGAAGGCGCTTCCACAAACTTCTCTACCTTCATATTTGCAGCCATAATTACTTAGCTGTTGTTCTCAAAGTATGAATAAATCTCCAAAGTAAATTTGAAAAACAAATTTTGTTAATAATTCAAATCTTTTAGTTTTGATTAAAAAGTCTTATCCTAGACGAGCTACCAATTTTTGTTACGTGATAATAACAGAAAGACGAAACCCAACAGCTAAGTTCAGAACACAAATTCATGATATACAATGTATACAAAACTGAGCAGAGATAATTCACAATTAAACTTAAGTGGTGTACAAGGTGGTGTATTAAACCGACACTGTTAATTATTTATTTTGTAACAGCTCTCCTTTCCTAATCCTTTCCAAATCGTTTCACCAGAATTTTGAATGTTTATCAATCCCAAAGTTCACAGTTCCAGGCAATTGATTATCCAACATAATTCATAAAGCTCTCCTTGACAATTATAAACCAGTTCTGAATAACAATTTGTCTCTCGTGGTATTTAAACTATATTTTCAAAGGGAATTCTCCGACCATTTCTTTTCTAGAATTCTCTCGCACACATCTTGTAAACAACCACTTGTAAACAAAATATTATGACACATCCCCCTCCAAGAAGACTCCAGAAAAATCTATTTTTAACATATGAGATTGCAAGAATTTTATTTTTCTGTAAGGGTTGTCTCCCTTTAACCACTGGCATATATAACAAAATAAAGCCGCTTGAACTTTGCTAAAAGGTAAACATATAAATGTACCTCTGTACGTACATAGATACGTACGAACGGCAAGCTATACCCCTTCCCCGACTTCGTTACAATGGGGGAATTACTTATTCTATAACGGAGAGATTCTCACAACGTCGTTGCGAGGAGAGAATGAATGGTTCTAGAACGTAAAGATCCTCACAATTTAACATATAAATATGTTTTTAAGGGGTTAGACAACTAAGCAGGGTCATAGAAGGATGATTCAATGAGACATCATAAAGGAAACAGCAATGGTGCACGTGGTAGCTGATCATTTTTAAATCAGACAGATACAACATGCGATTTCTTCAACAGGTTATTTGTCATGTAATAAAGAACAAGTCGTGTTATTACAAAATCATATTTATTGTACGTTATCCGATGGGAAATGATCTTCCACAGCTGTATTCCATTCCAATAGTAACTAACCAGCTTTGAATTTTAAGGTTATATGCATAAACACCATCCGAATCTATACAATGCCGCTGTAGTAGCTAAACCATTAACAGTTGATACAAGGGGTATGTGTGCTACACGTCAATGTCAAACGAGTACCAATGTAATTCGCCAAAAATTTTGATGAGTGTTTACCTACATCCAATGGTAAGTGTTTATATAGGGTATTTGTTGTGTTAATTTGCAAAACTCGATCTGAAACACGTTTGGATCTTCTGTGCACGATCTGAAAAATAAAATATGATTTTACAAAACACATCAGCAATCCGTACATATAGCTTAAAAATATAAAACATTTCGGAAACAAGTTCCTAAGGTAGGGAAGAGTGTATGTCAACATCAAATCACTTCGATACAAGACACACTTCCTCATTTAGGTTGCTATATGACAACAACTCACCTAGATAATCTCACATGATAATTATAAAGTTCCAGTAACACCGCAATCTAATTAAAATCTAGATGGGCATTATCACTACGTTACATGAACATCTAACAACATCCCATAGGGGGTCACGTCGGGGTGACCTTTTAAATGTGTGTATTTCACTTTCGGGGCGAGTTGTCAATTTGTCGATGTCATCGAAGCAAAACATTTCGTCACAGCATGCATCTGAAGCAAACCATTTCGGCAAAGCATGTTTATAACTATATGCAATGTGGACGAAATGACTTGAAACAAATTGACATATTATACAAGCTATGCACTCTAGTCATGCTAATTCGGACATATAACATTCACTTCCAAGATTCTGGAAGTAGTCATTTGATTGGCTAATCCAAAAGGTCACCCCGACGTGACCCCCTATGGGATGTTGTTAGATGTGCATGTAACGTAGTGAGAATGACCAACTAGATTTTAATTAGATTGAGTAACACCGATAACAATGAATGATTAATGCAGTAGATAGAACCCGGATAGGTCAAAGTTTGAACGGAAGGACAGACAAAACCTGATCAAGTCATCTCCCTGCCTCGCTATTTTCTACGCCAGAGGACTTTCAAGTTAAGATAAAATTGCTACATTGTTAGGCCGCATTATTCCCCAGGGGTCGGGCCGTCCAGCTTGTTCAATCTAAATCTATATACAATTATAAAATGCATAGACAAAAATATTTGTTAAAACATGGATTCGCAGATAAATTCGATATTCACATTTCACATTCAACAAGAGGCCCAGATGGAACTGGAGTTTCTCATAAGTGCACATCTATCTGATTTGATCTATTTCCGACCAGAAACAAAGGCAATGCACCACGAAGGCGTGGAATATCAAAACAATGCACCATAACCATGTATGAACCTCCGGATATCTGATTTTATCAGCAACTTTTTGTTTCCTGTACCTCTGAGAGAAGTGACATTACAAACAGCAGGTAACCAATCACTGCGTATAAACTACACTAGCGAAACAATCAAAGTAGACAGATATATATTGTTTGTTCAGCAACCAATTGCAGTGCTACCATCCTCGCTAAAACATAATATCCCAAAAAATCATTCAACGAAGGCAGCAGGTAACATTCTTACGGCCTATATCCAATAGCCCAGACCCAAATCAATATCTGATGTATTCTTGTTTTCGCGGCTTTACTACAAAATTAAAACAAAATCCATTTTTCATAAAAATTCATATCTTTCTTTTATGCACCCCAAAAAGGGCAGAAACAAAAAAAAATGAAAATTATTACATAACATAGTAATTTACATAACCATATATATAATTATATATATATATCAACATAGTAAACCAAAATAATCTTTTAAAATGTAAACGTTTTGGTGGGAATACTTACTCCACAGTGTGGTACCATACATACATATCTTTTACTGGTCAGTATC
>NC_047031.1:24271689-24328177 GCF_902652985.1 Pecten maximus | reverse complement strand
GTATACAGGTATTCACATCACAGATTGCCGATTGACGAGACATTTGTATTCGACCAAAATTGGGTTTGATATTAAAGTCCCGGAAGGCTACGCAGTGGTTGGCAGACAAAACTACGGGTAAGATACTGACCAGATTTGGATGGTACCATACTGTGAAATAAGTGTTCTCCGCAAAACATTTGGGTTTGGTTTGGTTTTATTTGTTTTACGTCCTATCAACAGCTAAGGTCATTTAAGGACGGTATTCTGTGCGTGCGATTTCACAAACATACCGCAGCCTCTAAAACACATACGCACTCACCACACGCATGCATATCGCACACACGGGAGGCCGTCCTTAAATGACCCTAGCTGTTGATAGGACGTAAAACAAATGAAACCAAAACCAAACCATATTTGAAGTTTATAAAAAAGAGAAACATGAATATGGGTTTGTAGTAAATCCGCGAAAACAACAGTCAAACTTGAATGTATATTATTAAAAAAACAACATCGCTCGCCATTCTTAAAGGTAGTAAAATATCATAAAAGCAATATTGGTATGATATTGATATGGGTAGTTATCTAACAGTTAAGTGCACTGCAGATAAGGCATAAGAATGGTACCGCTGCTAGCATTGCATACACACGAAAGAAACTGTACCACATGGGCCTCTTGCGGAATACATCAATATGCTCCTTCCCTTTCAGTGAGGGACTTGTTTCCGAAATATCTTCTATTTTTTTTATTCAAATCGGCCCTGCGTCGGTGGTCCATCCGTCTCTCTGTAAACAATTCCTGTGATCGCTATTTCACAGAATGTATTGAAGGGATATTTCTTATATTTCATATGTGGGCTCCACTTGTCTACTTGCGCAAAATGCATTTTGGGACTGATCGGAAAACAACATGACCGACAGGTGGCCATAGATGGCCATCTTTGATTTTCACAACTGAAGTCTGTTATCCTAGTTCTCAGAAAGTACTGAAAGGATATTTCTCATATTTTATATGTAGGTTCCCCTTGGTCTCTGGTTGAGCATATTGCATTTTAGGAAGAAACAGAAAACAACTTGGCCGACAGGCGTGTGACAATTGGAAGTTTGTTACTGCTAGTTTTCACATTTCCCCTTGATCCCTAGTGTTTTTACCTGTATAGGATCAACCTGACAACAACATGGCCAACAAATGTGTTTTGTCAAATCATATCTTCTCTTTCAGATCGTGCAGAGCAGATCCAACCGTGTTCCGGGTCAAAATTTGCAAATTAACACAAACAATGGCCTACCCTAACTATTACCATATGATTTAGATAAACATTCATCAGAATATATATGGCGAATTACATTGGTTCCCGTGTGGCATTGATCAACTGTGAATGTGTAGGCTGTTACATTGATGAAAAGACTAGCATTGTGCTGATCCATATAGCTTTAAATTGCAAAGCTGGTTAGTCACTATCGTGATTGAATACTGTTGTGTAGGATCATGTCCTATCGGTTAACGTACAATAAATGTGATTTTGCGATAACACAACTTGTTCTTTGTTACATCGAAATTCAACCTTCGTATCTGTCAGCTATCATCATTGTTTTATGACGACTCGAGTTGACCTATGACATCGCGTTGTTGCGTTAAGGTCTAACCTATGTCTGTTAATGACGGCCACTCGAACGTGTGACATGCGACTGATTTCCTGCGGACTGTTCGACTTTTTTTCTTTTCACATCTTGGGATGTCTTTCTCGGGCTATCTACTGGCGCTTGCTATCTGAAATGTATAAAAGTACATAAAACGATGTAATGTGTTTCCTTCTTTACACAAAAATGCATAAAAGAAGAGGAAAACAAAAGAAAGTTGGATCCTGTCCTCAATGCTGTTGAATGGGGCGGGTAATTCAGGGAAATACGGTAAAATACCTGTTTGCGATATGCATGTGTGTGGTGAGGACTGTGGTATGTACGTGGTAAGTCTCCTTGTGATATGCCCGTTGTCAGTATAATTTGACCGGTTGGGGTGTGCTGCTGGGTGTCTTCGGCAGTATGCTTCAGTGAGGTAGCACTATTAATCGGCAAAACTTCCGGCCTACCACAAGGAGACTGAACAGGAACATACCGCAGCTTCCCAAAACACAAATACGCACTCTCGCCACACGCATGCATGTCGCACGCACGGGAGGCCGTCCTGCAGAGCAATTTTTTTAACGAATGAATGAAACTCTCTATTTATCTACTATACCGTCCTGGCTTCACTGGTCCGCGTCCGAGTCAAGCTTGCGCTTGAATCACACCGCTCATAAGATTCAAGCGTTTGATAGATAAATCCATCAACTAAGTTAACAACATGCTTAAGGGCTTTATCAATATGGCGACTCCTGACCAGCTTTCGAATTGTTTGCTACCTGACAGCCACATAAACTATACGACTGTAATATAAAACCCATAGAAGATTGCAACTGCCTATTCAATTCCAGTTCAATCTTGTTACAAGGTAAGCGATGTCTACTTATATTAATTGATGTAGTTTAATGCTGTAGTTCACGATTGACTCGTGTTGGAATATTAATAATACAATCGGCACATGTCTTGTTCAGTATGACCAGTATCGTGTTCAACGAGGAGTTAATTGTTAAAGTCATCAATAAGGAGTTAATTATAGAAGAAACATACAGAATATTTCATTGATGTAAAGCGTCCATTCAATATTTATTTCACTTTTTCATTCGTCATCCGAGAGACACGAGATCGAAAATATTTATAAACACGCGACGTCATATTAACCCTGTTTTGAAATCGGAACCCAATACAGTTTTAAAATTCGATACCCTGTGTTTTCAGGCTTATTCCTTATATTCTGTAATTAATTACCGAAGGTATAGATTGATATTGATGAAATCGATTTAGTTGCAAAAAATATATATATTAAAGTGTCATTTCGTTAGTTTGAATAAAATGTTGGTAGTCGAAATACTAATTGAAACTAGTTATATTGCTCGTCTTTTTCCACAAATAGTAAAAGTTATAAATAATAGTTACATTAAAGTTCTTCAAGAATTTAGTCCTGAAACTTGATAATTCAACCAGAAGTATTACTAATTAACTGCCAACACAGAAAACTAGGATTTGATTACTTCATATTTTTCTGCATTTAATTAATTAAATCATGAGGTATGAATGAAGGAATTCCCCTTTAAATGTATAATTGCATTACAAATGTGTAATTACAATAAAAACTTAATTAGCAGTATAATGATTTATAGGCAAACCCCCACCACTAAACCAAGGAAATATTGTATCATTACATATCTTTCCGTTTAAATATGTTATTCAATATAAAAGAAATAAATGTTTAAATGTTGGTAACGAAAGGAGTGCAGCAAAACTGAGAAAAGAATGTGGATTCGAGCTGGTGGAGAACACCGAAAATTACTATAATCACACTCATTATACAAAGGTCTAATCATCCACAGGTTTGAACAAATGTTAAATCTGAAATACAATTGATTTAAAACATCTATTTCTTTATTTGTATATATTTATATCAAATAATAATTGTAAAACTCAGCAACACAATATCACATATAGAATGACTGCAAAATCGTCTGTACAGTCTATGCACGAATGCTATTTGTGTTTAGTAAAGTTTGCTAATGAAAATGTTTTCCATTTTAGTAATTTGTATTGCTAAAGCGTTTTTTAAATTGCTAAAATAAATAAATATTTAAGAACATTTTACTAAGGATATTTTTTCTGCTACCGCTAAATCAGCTTGAGATGATAGACAGCCTATCGAATCCATTACGTTTATATGTAGATCAAAACGCATATTAGAATACCGTTCAAAACCTATTAAGTTTTATGTTTCCCTCATTCTTATTAAAAGTGTGCATGAACTAACTATCATTTGAAATGAATGTATATGATACTCCCCACAGGTATAGGATTAGTATTCAAAGCGCGCAAAAGCAATTAATCTGCCAGCAGCAATAAACCTTATTTATAAAGGAGCATATGTAAATCTTGATATACGTTTTGCATATATGCATGCAATAATCTATGTTGAATAATTCTATTTTAATTGATAAAACAATTAGCATTGATTCTTAAAATATCTTTGAAGATTATATATACTAGCGTGTATATGTATAGAGTTGTGTTTTATGTATAGATATTGGCAGCAGTTTGTTCTTACTTATGTTTTAATAATTAACTACAAAATTATGTTAGTAACGACATATTTTGTACATTTACATATCGAATAATTGTATCAAGGAAATATTTTATCATTATTTGTTTGAAATCAGTGCATTCAATCATCAATGTTCGATTTGTATCCTTGTGTCATGTGAAAGTGATAGTACTTAACTGACCGCAACTGAAGCAAACTTACTCAGTCACCTTGCGAGACACTCCATCAATGTAAGTTACAATTTTGATACACCAACCTTTTTATTCTTCAATTAAAAGTATTTCATTCTAACATATCCGGGTCTAAAAGTGTTTGAATTTTCAGCGAATTTGCTATTTTATGACTACATCTCTCAATAGCACGGGGTCAACCAGAGCCAATATGCACACATCATCAAATTGCGATCACACAGTAATAATTCTAATATTGTTTTAAATAATTTCTAAAAAAATCATTATACACGTCAATGTGAGTTTTATATGCAAACTATACTTTCAGGGGACTGAGGTATTTGACCGAAAGGGGTCAAATTGACTGAAATTTCAACAATCTTCCTCGGACCTAAATAAAGTAGAATAAAATATGCTTCCTATATAGAAGTGTCTAAAAGTGCTTTACCAATGCTGTGTTTCCATGACCCTGGGGAATCACGTTTGCCCCTTTGGCTAAGGTAAACTTTACTGCAGGGCCCCTGGTTCATGACCCTGGGTCATTTTGTGCACAACATCAAGCTGCTATGTCATACTAATAATTCCTTCAACGTTTGAATCCTTTCAAGTGACACAAGTCAAACTATGCTCAAAAATGCGATTTTATTAATTATAATCCAGCGGCAATGAGATGTACAATTTTTATGAAAGCACCTTAATCACTTTCTCTCCATACATATTATTTGATTTTACCATATCTGAGTCTTAAAAAGATTTATTTCAGTAAATTAAAAGTTTTGGCTCCTGGTTTGTAAATAACATATAATTTACCATATAGGTTGGCCTTTAGCCGAGAAAGATTGTTGAAAAAAATATCCCCTTACATGAACTATGGAATTTTTTTACATTTACATTGAATATAGCAATATGTCGGTGCCTATTTAATAGTTGTAAATCGATATATATATATAAATAGCTTTTAATTATTTATCTCTGAAAAGTTAATTATATAAAATACAATATGGTATCATACATGAAAATGTTTGAATATCTATATGATTGGTCGAATAACAATGTTACTGATCATACAAATATTGTTTCAACGTCATTTTCGTTGCTGTGGTGGTCATATTTGAGTAGACATTCGGTTTGATTAAAGCAATGTTTAATGTCCCATCAACACCAGAGGTCATTTGAGGACAGCCTTCCGAGCGCGAGACATGCGTGTTATACTGATGTTTTGGACAGCTGCGATATGTTCATGTCAAGTCTCCTTGGGATAGTCCGGAACTTCTTCAAGTTTAAAGTGCTGCCCCACTAAAGCATGCTGCCGAAGACGCCATACAAGATACTCCACCAAGTAAAATCATACAAAAGAGTTTTAGTATGCTAGAACAGGAGGTGGGTGTATCACTTCCAAAAAAGTGTGCATAAAATCACTGAAGCTATTTTATAACATCTAGCGAAATGGTACAATTCAAAGTCTACATCCGACTTAAATTAAGATTTAATGACCAGTAAATAAATGACTTTTGTAATAAACAAAATTATACTAAAAATAGATCGATCTTCCCATGATACCACATTAAGATGACAACTACTGATTATACCCTGTGACCTTTTTTTTTTTTTTAAAAAATACCTCATTGGTTGTGACTAAGGTTGCTACAAATACCTAACGTTATAGTTACTTGAAAATGATGGAAACCTTTTTTTTTTTGCACTCAGAGCATAGAGCAAAGACTTTTTTGCATTAGCAGACTATAACATTACAAACTTTATTATACAACGAATTTTCATATCTGCTTAGCTTAAACTTGTTTACACTCAATAAGTATACATACCACAAACAGAAAGACAGATAGACACATAGTCCGACATATACACACATGCAAACACTGACAGGTTTTGTTTGGTTTGATTTATTTTGTTTAACGTCCTATTAACAGCTAAGGTCATTTAAGGACGGCCTCCCGTGCGTGCGACATGCATGCGTGTGGTGAGTGCGTATGTGTGTTTTGGGAGGCTGCGGTATGTTCGTGTTAAGTCTCCTTGTGATAGGCCGGACCTTTTGCCGATTTATAGTGCTACCTCACTGAAGCATACTGCCGAAGACACCCAGCAGGACACCCCACCCGGTCACATTATACTGACAACGGGCGAACCAGTCGTTCCACTCCAAATATGCTGAGCGCTAAGCAGGAGTAGCAACTACCATTTTTAAAGACTCTGGTATGTCTCGGCCAGGGAACAGAACCCAAAGCCTTCCTCACAGGGGCGAACGCTCAACTTAAGGCCAAACGTGAGGCATTGTCAAGGGAGACATTAGGAAGAAGAAAGTTGTTAAGAAAGAAGAGAAAAGATAAGATCCCAAGTTTAGTCGCCTCTTACGATCATGCAATGGGGGCAGCAGGTACAATTCTTAGGCCCTACCTGCAGGACAGACACACGCAAATACAACAAACCCACACATACACCCTCACATACAGACTGAGACACACAGGAAGACAGACAGACACATAACATACACACCGATGCGCCACCACACACAGACTGATACACACATGCAAAAGACACCCACCCTGACATTCATACACGCCGACAGATAGACACACTCTCAGTCAGAAAGATAGACATACACACATAAACACCAACTTACATAGATAGACACAAACAAACATATACGCACAGACACACCCTCTCTTATAACACACCCTATACCAACAGATACACACCAACAGATGCACCACATGCATAGACAAAACACAAACGTACTATAAACTTACGTTATATATTTTTTTCTCGGAATTATAATCTGCTTTTGCATTCTTTTTTTCTCATCATAGTGCTTCATTTTTTTTATTTCAAATTTTACATCAATAATATAATTTGAAAAATCATAATAATAGTCAAATTAATCTAATTTCAATTTTTTGTTCTGATATAATGACTACAATTTATTCCATTTTTTATTATTATTCTGGACATGATACCTTGTCAATTAATTTCACTATATCAACATGTGTAATATATAGATAAATGTATATCAACTCTATAATCACATTCGCTACGTTATCGATATAATCGATCAGCCTACGCAATGTCTTACTAATTGACATTTTCACATATATACACAGTAAATAATAGGAAGAGGCATATATATATAGTAAACTGCACATGTCTGTTATGTATGCAAAAGTCCATTACATAGAGTTACAGACAGTGAGAATTGTCTCTTTTGTTTGCAATATAATATATTTTCTATTTTAAACATTATTACTTGATATTTTCATACATGTGTGATACAATATCAAGGGGAATTATTTTCCTTCTATGTGCTTTGCAATATAACCAAAGCTCATTTTTTAGTTGCCTTCGTACTTGTAGTTTCGTTCGTACTGTGTTTGTCTGACTGTTGTTGTGTTTAATATCATTTCTTAACTTCCATATTACCCATTTCACAGTGCATATTATTGTGTTTATCAAAAGAGAAAATGTGTTATTTCCTGGATATCCCAGTATTACATTTTCTTCTTTATCAAGTATTTCGTTAGTATAGCCTGGGACTATTTCCCTCATTAGGGTCTCCACAGAGTTCAATATATTTCTAGTGTGTGCACATTTAAAGAATAAGTGTTGTATGTCTTCATTTTCGGTTTTACAGAAATGACATTTTCCATCAGAATTTCCGAATTTTTTTATTTTCATTTCTGTGTATAATATTTTGTGTACACATTTCCATTGAAATTCCTTAATCTTTAAGGCTGTCAATATATTAAAACAGTTTTGCCAAACTTCATTCCATGAGAATTGTTTGTTATATATATTCTCCCATTTCATTTGTATTGTTGGCTCAATATTACCATTTATTTTCATTATAAGTGTTTTTAATTTTAGTTTCTTATGTACGATATGTTTATTGTGTTTATCGACAATATTTAATATTGTATCTATTTTTGGATACATAATGACATCATGAATGATTTCTTCTTCTTTTAATATTCTTTAATATCTTTGCGGAATAGCAGACTTCAGTCTTGCTAATTCAGATATACAATTTCTTTTATCTATAAGTCTCCCATATATATCATGGTCATTCTTGAACGTATTTTGCCCTGAGTCCCATAAATCCTCTATGGTGTGTATTCCACTCTTTGTGAAGGAACTAAAGAACATAGATTTTCTGTTGAAATGTATCATATGATTGCCAAGTTCTTGTTTTATGACTTCGTTTTTATCAATTAGTGTATTGGTTTTTAGGTCACCTGAGACGAAGTCTCTAGTGACCTATTCTAATCGCCTTTTGTCCGTCGTCGTCCGTCGTCCGTCGTGCGTCGTGCGTCCGTAAACTTTTTACATTTTCGACTTCTTCTCCAAAACCACTTAACAAAATTCAATGAAATTTGGCAGAAAGTTTCTATGGCTGAAGGTCAACCAAAATTGTGAATTATATGGTCCCCACCCCCCAGGGGCCTGAGGGGTGGGACCAAAAAGGGTCAAATTGACTAAAACTTCAAAAATCTTCTTCTCTACTCTCAGATATGGTGGAGTCAAACACTCTTTATAGATGAAAGGGTCTAAAGGTGCTTTACCAAAATTGTGAATTGCATGACCCTGGGGTCTCACATTTGCCCCTGGGGAGGGGGTAAACTTTACTATAGTTTATATAGGGAAATCACATTTTTGACTTATTTGTTGGATTTGTATTGGAATTCATTCTAACTTGGTTCAAATTATCAGCATTGGATGACAGTTTGACTGTATGTACATGTTGGCCCTGTATGACCCCCAGGGGCTGGTGGGCGGGGCCAAAAAGGGTCAAATTGACTGAAATTTCAAAAATCTTCTTCTCTACTCTCAGATATGGTAGAATCAAATACTCTTCATAGATGGAAGGGTCTTAAAGTGCTTTACCAAAATTGTGAATTTCATGACCCTGGGGTCTCACGTTTGCCCCTGGGGAGGGGGTAAACTTTACTATAGTTTATATAGGGAAATCACATTTTTGACTATTATTTGTTGGATTTGTATTGGAATTCATTCTAACTTGGTTCAAATTATCAGCATGGGAATACAGTTTGATGGTATGTACATGTTGGCCCTGGTTGACCCCCAGGGGCTGGTGGGCGGGGCCAAAAAGGGTCAAATTGACTGAAATTTCAAAAATCTTCTTCTCTACTCTCAGATATGTTAGAATCAAATACTCTTCATAGATGGAAGGCTCTTCAGGTGCTTTACCAAAATTGTGAATTTCATGACCCTGGGGTCTCACGTTTGCCCCTGGGTAGGGGGTAAACTTTACTATAGTTTATATAGGGAAATCACATTTTTGACTATTGTTTGTTGGATTTGTATTGGAATTCATTCTTACTTGGTTCAAATTATCAGCATGGGTTGACAGTTTGATGGTATGTACATGTTGGCCCTGGTTGACCCCCAGGGGCTGGTGGGCGGGGCCAAAAAGGGTCAAATTGACTGAAATTTCAAAAATCTTCTTCTCTACTCTCAGATATGTTAGAATCAAATACTCCTCATAGATGGAAGGCTCTTCAGGTGCTTTACCAAAATTGTGAATTTCATGACCCTGGGGTCTCACATTTGCCCCTGGGTAGGGGGTAAACTTTACTATAGTTTATATAGGGAAATCACATTTTTGACTATTATTTGTTGGATTTGTATTGGAATTCATTCTAACTTGGTTCAAATTATCAGCATTGGATTACAGTTTGATGTTATGTACATGTTGGCCCTGGTTGACCCCCAGGGGCTGGTGGGCGGGGCCAAAAAGGGTCAAATTGACTGAAATTTCAAAAATCTTCTTCTCTACTCTCAGATATGGTAGAATCAAATACTCTTCATAGATGGAAGGGTCTTAAAGTGCTTTACCAAAATTGTGAATTTCATGACCCTGGGGTCTCACATTTGCCCCTGGGGAGGGGGTAAACTTTACTATAGTTTATATAGGGAAATCACATTTTTGACTATTATTTGTTGGATTTGTATTGGAATTCATTCTAACTTGGTTCAAATTATCAGCATTGGAATACAGTTTGATGGTATGTACATGTTGGCCCTGGTTGACCCCCAGGGGCTGGTGGGCGGGGCCAAAAAGGGTCAAATTGACTGAAATTTCAAAAATCTTCTTCTCTACTCTCAGATATGTTAGAATCAAATACTCTTCATAGATGGAAGGCTCTTCAGGTGCTTTACCAAAATTGTGAATTTCATGACCCTGGGGTCTCACGTTTGCCCCTGGGTAGGGGGTAAACTTTACTATAGTTTATATAGGGAAATCACATTTTTGACTATTATTTGTTGGATTTGTATTGGAATTCATTCTAACTTGGTTCAAATTATCAGCATGGGATTACAGTTTGATGGTATGTACATGTTGGCCCTGGTTGACCCCCAGGGGCTGGTGGGCGGGGCCAAAAAGGGTCAAATTGACTGAAATTTCAAAAATCTTCTTCTCTACTCTCAGATATGGTAGAATCAAATACTCTTCATAGATGGAAGGCTCTTCAGGTGCTTTACCAAAATTGTGAATTTCATGACCCTGGGGTCTCACATTTGCCCCTGGGTAGGGGGTAAACTTTACTATAATTTATATAGGGAAATCACATTTTTGACTATTATTTGTTTGATTTGTATTGGAATTCATTCTAACTTGGTTCAAATTATCAGCATTGGATTACAGTTTGATGTTATGTACATGTTGGCCCTGGTTGACCCCCAGGGGCTGGTGGGCGTTGCCAAAAAGGGTCAAATTGACTGAAATTTCAAAAATCTTCTTCTCTACTCTCAGATATGGTAAAATCAAATACTCTTCATAGATGGAAGGCTCTTCAGGTGCTTTACCAAAATTGTGAATTTCATGACCCTGGGGTCTCACATTTGCCCCTGGGTAGGGGGTAAACTTTACTATAGTTTATATAGGGAAATCACATCTTTGACTATTATTTGTTGGATTTGTATTGGAATTCATTCTAACTTGGTTCAAATTATCAGCATTGGATTACAGTTTGATGTTATGTACATGTTGGCCCTGGTTGACCCCCAGGGGCTGGTGGGCGGGGCCAAACAGGGTCAAATTGACTGAAATTTCAAAAATCTTCTTCTCTACTCTCAGATTTTTAGAATCAAATACTCTTCATAGATGGAAGGCTCTTCAGGTGCTTTACCAAAATTGTGAATTTCATGACCCTGGGGTCTCACATTTGCCCCTGGGTAGGGGGTAAACTTTACTATAGTTTATATAGGGAAATCACATTTTTGACTATTATTTGTTGGATTTGTATTGGAATTCATTCTAACTTGTATCAAATTATCAGCATGGGGTGACAGTTTGATGGTATGTACATGTTGGCCCTAGTTGACCCCCAGGGGCTGGTGGGCGGGGCCAAAAAGGGTCAAATTGACTGAAATTTCAAAAATCTTCTTATCTACTATATGTTAGAATAAAATACTCTTCATAGACTGACCCCATTAGGACTGATGGGTGGGGCCAAAAAGGGTCAATTTAGTTGGCCGAAATATTTCAAATCTCAGGTGACCGTTAAGGCCCTTTGGGCCTCTTGTTAATAATTTGGACCATGCTGTTAAGACATTTCTGTAAAAGTTTGATATATGCGTTAGCTTTAGCGTACTGGTGTCGGAGCATTTGCATAAGAAATAGTTTAGTTGGTATTTATCATCTAGCGATTGTAGCCAATATTGTCCTATAGCATTCCAGGTGGTAGTGTTTGTTTGCATGATTTTGTATATCAATTTTATTTGTTTGCTCAATGTGAATAGTGTTATATCCGTAATATCCATCCCTCCATTTGATTGTTCTGAGCAGACTACATTTCGCTTAACTAATTCTAATTTCCCATTCCATATAAATTTCCAGATAATTGTATTTAATTCTTTCAAATATTTATCAGGTATGCCACGAGATGCTATTTCATACCCAACCTTAGATATTATTAACGATCTTATAATAACATTTTTTTCCGAATAGTGACAGATTTCTTGTTTTCCATACCTGCAAACAACTATTAATCTTTTGGATTTTTTCTTTCCATAATTGATCGTCATCTATTATGTGCCCATGATATACTCCTAGCGTTTTTATGTGTTTGTGTCCAACTGATTGATCTGTATCTGGGAACATTTTGTTTCCATCTTCCAAGATAGACACCGGTAGTTTTATTCAAGTTGACCTTCGATCCTGATGTATTGAATAGTTGTGTATCGTCTGCAAACATATTTAATTTAGCTTCAATGTGACCTGGCAGTATTATTCCGTTTATATCTTTATTCTTGCGGATGGAGCATGCTAGAGGTTCCGCTTGTATGAGGTATAAAATTGGCGCGATCGGGCAACCCTGCCTCGCGGATCTCGATATATTAAAATATTCCGAGATAAAACCATTTGTTTTTATGCATGTTTTTGCATCTACTAATAACATTTGCACCCATCCTCTAAATATTTTTCCGAAATTTAAGCGTTCAAGACATTTATCTACCCGTCCCCATTCCACCCTATCAAAAGCTTTTTGTTGGTCTAAGAAGACAACTGCTCCCTCCTTATTTTCCATATCGGTATATTCAAATATGTCTTGTATTAGCCTATTTGCACCCGCAATATTTCTTCCCGAACAAATCCTTTCTGGTCCGGATGAATAATGTCTGGGGGTATTTTTTTTTATTCTATTTGCGAAACATTTCGCTATTATTTTATAGTCAACATTTAAAAGCGTCAGCGGTCTCCAATTCTTTATATCCTACGCTCTCTGTTTTTGTACAACAATGTTAAAATACCCTTTGCCTGCGATTCTGCTAACGTATTTGTTCTACATATTTCATTTACAAGTTCTAAAAATTCCTTCTTAATGATAAAGCAATAAATTTGATAAAACTCGGCTACAATGCCATCCTCCCCAGGAGACTTGTTCTTTTTCATATCATGGATACTTTTAAATACTTCCGCCTCACTTAAATAAGTTTCCATATATATACTGTGTTCATTTGTTATACGCGTTTCCATATTGGATAGTAAAATATGTGCTGCTTCTCTGTCCCACCCTTCAGAGTTAAATAATGTTTTGTAAAATTGCACTTGCTCCTGTTGTATGGATTTTATGTCATTTCTATATTCCCCTTCTGAAGTTTTGATTCTAAGCCATAACTTTTCCTTCGCTCTGTTTTTCTAGCTCAAAGAAATATTTTGTTGATCTTTCATTCTCTTCATAATCCAAAACCCTTGCTCTTACTCTCATTCCAGTTGCTTTCTTACTATAATGTTCTTTTATTGCATTTGTTATTTCATTTATTTTCTCGTTATTGGGTTTTCTGCTTTTGTAAGTATGTTTAATTCCTTTTCCATTTCATCAATTACTGCGTCAGTTTTGTTCAGTGATTTTGATATAGTTGTTGTGATTTCCCTAATCTTTATTTTTGCAATATCCCACCATTCTTTCAAATCATCAAAGTTATGTCTTTCTGAAACCCAGTGTCTCCAAAAAGCTTCAAACGTATTCTTAAAAGCCTCGTTTGCTATTGTATTGACAATCATTGTCCATGTCCCTGGACCAATAGGTGTTTTGTCAATGTTAATTTTAATTGTAATCATATTGTGATCCCTATATATACATGATAAAATACCAGTGTTGAGTACATCGCTTACAATAATTGAAGTTATTAGAACCATGTCTATTCTCGATTTCGAGTTTCCCCGTTTGAAAGTATAATCGTGATTTTGGGGATTACGTAATCTCCAAATATCTTTCAAATTAAAACTTTCCATAAAGAATTTCAGATTAGACATTGTAGGGTCATCTGTATTTTTATGTCGGAATCTATCAACTGTATTATTTAATGTACAGTTAAAATCACCTGCGTATATATAACTACTTTCGCAGGAGTGATCGTTTGCAATTTTTTTGTAAATTGGTTTCGTTCTATACAATTGTTTGGCGCATATAAGTTCATTAAATTAAACATGCATTTATCATCTTTATTTATTTTACATTCTAGCAATCGTCCTTCTAAATCCCTCCTGTATTCTGTAACTTTTACTTTTGATTTCCCATTTATTAATATAGCTACACCTTTTGAGTTTGATGTGCCATTATTCCAAATGCTGTGGTCACCTCCTAATATGTTCCATTCTTTTGACCATAGAGTAATGTCATTATTACTACAGTGTGTTTCTTGTAATGCTATTATGTCGATTTTCTTTTTAATTAACCAATAAAAAAATGCATTTCTTTTTTCAACGTCCCTCAACCCATTGATGTTAATTGATGATATAGAAATAGCCATTATTTACTTCGGAAATTAACAAACCTATCTTATACGTTTAGGTGTTAATCAATTTTAGTTGGTGTACCCTGCTTTTGCATCTTGCTTTTTTGACGTTCAGCGGAGGGTGGTGTTGATGCTGAACTCACATTGCGTTTCCTACTATGCATTGGAGTGCCTTTAATTGTCGATGGATTGACCATGTGTGTGCTTGTGAAATCATTGATTTTGGCCCTAATTTTCTTCATACCATGTTCACTTATATGAACACCCGTCGCATCAAAACCGTCATACAGGCGATCAATCGGCTTCCGTCGTTCTTGAACATATCGGGGATATCTATATAGTTCAGCGTAGGGTGGTTTTCGCAATTTTTTTTTGACAAAACTGATCATATGTTCTGTTACACCATTGAGATATGTTATTTTTCCGGTGTTTCCTTTACGGGGTAATATACCACATATGCCAATAGGTGTTCCGGGAAACTGATTTTCTATTTTGGTAATCGCAGCAGTTAGATCTGCGTTGATTTGATCCGCGTCTTGGTTTCTTGTCACATCATTTGTACCCAGACAGACAGTTACGTTTTTGACAACAGTATCTTCCGAAATACCCGCCAGAGCTTTATCCAAAGGTTGTTTAATATTCGCCAATGATGCACCCGATATTGAAACATTTAATACATTCTTTGATTTAAACTTCACTCGTTTCATGTTGGAGGCGCCGTGTATGAGTGATATGGGTTTCAGGTCCTCATATTGTTCGCATTCACTATCTGACTCGTCATCATTACTTGACTCTTTCTCCTCTGTTAATAACTCAGTTTTTGTTTCTCTCCCCTCCCTTATTTCCCCCGCGTAGACGCCGTACTGATCCGTTTCTCGTTGTCGGCATTCTGTTTGAATGTGACCCGGTAGATGGCAATAGTGACACAAGCAGGGTTCCTTTTGTGGACAGTTTTGCGCAATATGCTCAGTGCTTTCACATGTAAAGCATTTTTTTTGTTCACGGATCGGTTTGTTAGTGCATTTGTAAGACGGGTGATCTTTCTCGTTGCAGTGAAAACAATGTGTTCTATTGTTATTAGCGAATATTCGCACGTTGAACCCGCCCTATTGACGTCCGCATTGGGATAGTTGGAACGCACCCGACAATATCGAGATACCTGGTACCATTTTCAATGTTTGTATCGCGAATGTTTCCTCTTCGAATGCTCCCTGAAACCACCTGTCCGTATTTGGACATATATGTCGCTATGGCGTCATCCCCAAGTTCATAAGGGGCGTCCTTTAATGTAACATTTGTCACCATTCTCTCTACTTCAAAAATGTTCACGGGTTGGTTTTTTATTTCTGTGCCGTTAACCAGCAAAATTCATTTGGTGTCACTGTTATGACATGTTATTACACACCTGTCCTCGGCTATCTGTATGGCGTTTATTTTATCTTTTATTTTCATTTTATCTAGACCATTCAATACATCTTCATGTGAAATCCCTTGTAGAAACCTGATGATGGAAACTTAATAATTCACTTTTATATACGGGTCTGTGCGAACGCGGCACCACCCTCATCTGTCCTTAGTGCATGTGAACTTAAAATGGAATTTGTTCTGATGAATTTAATTATTTGAAAACCGCCGTTTTAATCTATGTACTTATCAATCATGGAGAAAGTAGAATCTTATATCATATCCAGATGTCCATCATCAGATGTTCACTCTATCGACTGCAAAACACTACCGAGAAGGAAATTTCTAATTCACATCGATTAAATGAAAGGCCATCGGGTTATTTTGTTGGAATGGTTGGTACGTACATTTTAACAGGGATTTGATTTGGTTTTATTTATTTTGTTTATCGTCCTTTTAACAGCTTAAGTCATTTAAGGACGATCTCCCGTGTGTGCGACATGCATGCGTGTGGTGAGTGCGTATGAACGTTTTTGGATGCTACGATATTTTCGTGTTAAGTCTCCTTGTGATAGGCCGGAACATTTGCCAGTCTATAGTGCTACCTCACTGAGGCATACTTCTGAAGACACCCAGCAGGACACCCGACCCGGTCACATTATACTGACAACGGGCGAACCAGTCGTCTCACTCCAAATTTGGTGAGCGACAAGCAAGAGTAGCAACATTATAACGGGGGGGGGGGGGGGGGGGGGGGGGGGGGGGGGGGGGGGGGGGATTGTAAAATGTGGGAAACATTCTCTGAGTCTTACGAAAATAAGAGAAAACCAAGCTTTATTCTGCACTGTAGTGTAATACCTTCCTGTTCTGTTTCAAGTATGTCTACGTTTAACCCAAAATTGACTGGGCTTCAATTATAGGTCATACTAATATTCTAGGAAATTATTATATTGAAACATATTTTGTCAAAAATAAGTACAAAAGGTTTTACATTATTTACATATGTGCTTTTTTCTAAAGACATCCAATACTTTTTCGGAAAAAACGGGGCCTCCAAAAAACATACACTTCAGGCATGCATCCCGCACTTAATAACCGTCCTTAAATTAACAATACACACTAAACAAAATGAAGTTGCCACATCCGTCACTATTAATATCAATCACACATTAACAGTTGAAGTTATATTTGAAATTAATTTGTTCATACCACATGTTAAAGTTATTACACGTTTCATGACTATTTAAAACTCAAAGTTCTACAAAATATTCAAACATTTAAAAACGATGAAAAAGTAATGAATCGCCTCGAATGGATAAATTAAATCCTCTTTTTTCAGAGAAACGACCGAAGCAGTAGTACACCACTAGTTAATAAACATCTCACTAAAAACAAGAAATTACAGGATGATTGTAAAGCATCTTTCACATTATTCAAATATAACTTTTCTGGAACAGGATAGAACCATAGTATATGCTATCAAAATATGCAGTGCCTGACTGCAAGTCTTAGGCTGGAAGGTTGATTCTTCTATTGGTACCGGATATGAAATTCTTAAGAGAAAACCACATTAAAATTGAGTTAATTTTGAAATGTAAATTTTAATATCTTGATAAGCTTTAAATTTAAAGTGATGGCTTTTGGTTAATAGCCAAGTATGGAAATCGTGCTACCCAGAAATATAAACAAATAAGATATAGAATAAAGATCAGGGGGAGATAACTCAATGTTATCTCCTCCACCCCCTAATTTCTGGTCTTTTTGTAAAAAAATGAAGAAAAATAGGCCGAACGAGAAAAAACATTAGGAGTAGAGCCATTATTTAGATAAAAGAGTCGAAACACAGACACAGAACACGGAACCGGGCAAGTGACAACAAAAAATAACCAGATATATCACCAAACACTGAACTGGGGTAGTGACAACAGAACAACCAAACACATCACCGAATACCGAATCGGGGTAGTGACAACAGAACAACCAGACACACACTCACACATTGAACCGGGGTAGTGCCAGCAGTACAACCAGCATACCACCGTACCACGATATATACCGATACCATTGAAATATAGAATGTATGTCCGTATCTGTCCGGTCTATGGTCCTCCTTGTAACACTACACGTGTCATATTTTCATCATCAATCCCCCCTGAATCTCAATTTCTCTCTAAATTCTGCTACAATGCCTCCAAGATGAGAATCCCGTCCGAAAATGTGCTTGTCGGTCCCAACATCTGGTTTCCAGGGACGCTAGATGGCACAAAATGTCATATGCGGTAGCTCGCTATAGAGACCAACCAACCAATTGTTTTCCCATAGACTTTAGTGTTAACGTTTTGGATTATTTCATTCAAATTCTTGAATTGAATATGACGATTATGGTTTATAACAAAAGTTTAGGGTCTGATATAACACCTAATCAAAAAAAAAAGTTGGGTCCTTCAGCTCAAATTTCCTCCAGGGTAGCCATTTTGAAAATAGGTGAATTTCGCAGTAAAAATTCTCAAAAATCTTAAATGTTTACCTGTTTACTATTATTACGTGAACTTTTGGGAAAAAAACCAATCGGACTTAAGAAATTTATATCAACATTTCTTATTGATAGTTACCTATCAGGCTACATATCTATTTTCTCACTTCATAACATACTGGCCAATCAGTGGCTGCCAGACATTTTATCCTTGGCTCAACGTTCTATACACAGGGGCTGTTTCAAAAATATATATTTTCAATTGGTTGGTTGTTCCCTAAAGAGGTTTGACATAGACTGTTTAGAGTTTTAAAGTCCTCGAAACAGCCAGGATCATATGGAGAGGGATGGAAAGGAGACACCAACATCGGAAAATAAAGTAAAGAAAGACAACAATGAGAAAAGAAAGGTGATATTAAAGATCCTAAGCGTTGCAATGGAACTATATTGGTCTGTTCAATATCGTCTTAATAGACATTTCTAATATCGAGGAAAGTTACGCTGACAACTGCACTTGCGCTTACAAGTACATATTACGGGACCATCTCCAAACTTTACTAATTCAGTTTTAATTATTTTTTGCCATCGATATATCATCAAGACGAATCAGGCTCGATATGTCAGCAAGATACTGAATGAATATTCATCCATATCATCAAAAAACAGATCCAGTCCGATATCATTTCGACAATGCATATACCATGTTTGATGAATAGCTTGGTTTTGATGAATTTATCCCTGCAGGTAGGGCGTAAGAATTGAACCTGTTGCCCCCATGACACGATCGTAATAGGCGACTCAATTTGGGATCCTATCTTTTCTCTTCATTCCGAACAGCTTTCTTCTTCCTAATGTATCCCTTGACAATGCCTCATTTTTGGCCTTTAGTTCAGCGTTCGCCGCTGCGAGGAAGGCTTTGAATTCCGTCCCCTAGCCGAGACATACCAGTCTTTAAAAATGGTAGTTACTCCTATTCCTGCTTAGCGCTCAACATATTAGGAGTGGGGACGACTGGTTCGTCCTTTGTAAGTATAATGTGACCGAGTGGGGCGTCCTGCTGGGTGTTTTCGGCAGTAAGCGTCAGTGAGGTAGCAATATAAATCGGCAAAAGTTCCGGCCTATTACAAGGAGACTTAACACAAACATACCGCAGTCTCCCAAAACACTACTTTGCCACACGCATGCATTCAGCACGGACGGGAGGCCGTCCTTTAAGGACCTTAGCTGGACGTTAAACAAAATAAGGATGGATAGTATTGCAATAGCAATACAAAGTCCCCTGCCTGACCTAGGAGTGCACCTGTTCATTTCCCATTTTTTTAACTGTTATACTGAACATGTATACGAAGTTTCGTTAAAATCGGATAAGTACTTTAGGAGGAGTTGCCCGGACAAGCCTCAACCAATGAGGAGCTGGCAGCCATTTTGAAAATGTTTTTTTGGAAAAAAAATAATAACGGGTGCACAACTACATCTTATACTGATAATGTATACCAAGTTTCGTTAAAATTGGAGTAGTACTTTAGGAGGAGTTGCCCGGACAAGCCTCAACCAATGAGGAGCCGGCAGCCATTTTGAAAAATGTTTTTCTTTTGATAAAAAAAATAACGGGTGCACAACTACATCTTATACTGATAATGTAAACCAAGTTTCGTTAAAATCGGAGTAGTACTTTAGGAGGAGTTGCCCGGACAAGCCTCAACCAATGAAAAGCCGGCGGCCATTTTGAAAAATGTTTTTTTTTCGAAAAAAAATGTGGGATGCACAACTACATGTTAAACTGATAAGGCATACCAAGTTTCATTAAAATCGGAGTAGTACTTTAAGAGGAGTTATCCGGACAAGCCTCAACCAATGAGAAGCCGGCGGCCATTTTGAAAAATGTTTTTTCGAAAAAAACAATGTGGGATGCACAACTGCATGTTATTCTGATAATGTATACCAAGTTTCATTAAAATCAGAGTAGTACTTTAGGAGGAGTTATCCGGACAAGCCTCAACCAATGAGAAGCCGGCGGCCATTTTGAAAAATGTTTTTTCGAAAAAAAAAATGTGGGATGCACAACTGCATGTTATTCTGATAATGTATACCAAGTTTCATTAAAATCAGAGTAGTACTTTAGGAGGAGTTAACCGGACAAGCCTCAACCAATGAGAAGCCGGCGGCCATTTTGAAAAATGTTTTTTCGAAAAAAAAAATGTGGGATGCACAACTGCATGTTATACTGATAAGGCGTACCAAGTTTCGTTAAAATCGGAGAAGTACTTTAGGAGGAGTTGCCCGGACAAGCCTCAACCAATGAGAAGCCGGCGGCCATTTTGAAAAATGTTTTTTTCAAAAAAAAATTGGGATGCACAACTACATGTTATACTGATAAGGCATACCAAGTTTCATTAAAATCCGAGTAGTACTTTAAGAGGAGTTGTCCGGACAAGCCTCAACCAATGAGAAGCCGGCGGCCATTTTGAAAAATGTTTTTCCGAAAAAACAAATGTGGGATGCACAACTACATGTTATACTGAACATGTATACCAAGTTTCGTTAAAATCGGAGTAGTACTTTAGGAGGAGTTGCCCGGACAAGCCTCAACCAATGAGGAGCTGGCAGCCATTTTGAAAAATGTTTTTTCGAAAAAAAAAAATGGGATGCACAACTACATGTTATACTGATAAGGCATACCAAGTTTCATTAAAATCGGGAGTAGTAATTTAAGAGGAGTTGTCCGGACAAGCCTCAACCAATGAGAAGCCGGCGGCCATTTTGAAAAATGTTTTTTCGAAAAAAAAATGTGGGATGCACAACTACATGTTATACTGATCATGTATACCAAGTTTTGTTAAAATCGGAGTAGTACTTTAGAAGGAGTTGTCCGGACAACTGTTGCATGACAGACAGACAGACGGACGGACAGACGGACGGGCGGACAGACAGACGGACGGAGGGTAAAATTAAAGTCCCCCCGTTTTTCAAACGGCAGGGGACTAATAAACCAAACCAAACCAATTTTTTTAAAGCCCGCCTTTTTAATTACCACCACCTAAAGATGCAGTTCAATAGGAGGGATATCCGTCGCTTTGGTCAGCAAAGGAAGTTATTTTATAGTAAATAAACTAAATTTCTCTCCTTCGGTTCCTCCCCAAGCCCTACCATGTGTAGTTTTTTTTAATCCTCATCACATAGCTGAATAAGGTTACATTCCAAACAGATTAAATTGTTGACGGACGACGGACGCCACGGTATGGCAGAAGCTCACATATTTGTCCTTCGGACCAGGTGAGGTAATAATATAAAGTAAAAAAGGTCTCGAATGAAATAATGATAGTTTGCTTCATCAATGCTGATGACTTAGTAAGAAATCCCAACTCACAGCCGTCAATTAAAAATTCAAATTTTGAATATGATTATCATTTTGTGATTTTTTAGAAAGAAAAAAAATCGTTCTTTCTCATTGTATTTAGTAAACAATATATATAATTGTTTACCTCCGACTGTTGTACATTACAATTATTTAATAGTCCTCTAAGCCCACACACCTTTGCTAGAAGTAATATGCATTTGGCATATAAATTATTCTGACTTATTTTACAGATTATGTTAATAGCAGGTCAGGAGTTTGATGCCACCTCTTCTTACCTCTTTTCACAGAGACACGTATCAAAAGATCAGTACAGTCAAACCTGTGTTAACGGGCACCTCTATATAGCGGGCACCTGTCTATAACGGGCACTTTCAATTCCCCCCGTCAAGTTTTACTCTTTATTGAACCTCTATATAGCGGGACCTGCTCAACGCGGGCAGCGGGCACCTTATTCTCAGCAAAAATATAAACAAACTTGTTTATAACGGGCACAAAAGTCGAGGCTAATTTCCCCTTGGAAAATCAGTAGACCATAATATCTTGATCAATGGTACTGTAAAAACATCGCCATTCACCGAGACACAGGTAAGCTCTGGAAGTCAATCGAGCGTGTCTGTATGTTTGTTGAATAGGTACATATAAATACATATGTACTAACCGTGATTGTGGCATATAAGTCTGTATATATTGTCCCGAGGCAGTGTGTTTGCGGGTGAAAACCCACAAAAGGTATTTTCAGTGGTCTTTTTATTGATTACATCTCCGACTGCAGAGCACACTTCCTAACGCAATGGCGACTGTGACGCGGCCTTCACCTTCATCTTGAAGCGAGTAATTATTTGATAAATGATTTGTCTGAATAAACGTATGCATGTTGTGTGTTTTTAAGTTTTATTCAGTAATTAAAAGTTACAGTAGGAATCTGATAGTATTTGATACATAAATATAGTTTGAGACAAATAAAACAAATCCCACGGGATCCGGATATGTATTTAATAACATAGTGTACGTGATCTTGGTATCACAGTTCACATTAACTGATATAGATTCTCTGGCGAAGTAATATTTATCTAATTTTTTTTTACTTTGTATTTCATTAATTTTGATAAATTAGCTGTTGTTTTTTTAATTGCCTACTGGATGAAATTCATTGAAAAATGCACGCATAGAGGGAACAAGGTGTTTACCACGCAGGTAACATTTTTATATTTTTTTTGCAGAAATATTGCACGATATATTATTTTTTTAAATTGTAGCAATGATATTATTAAGTAAAAATAAAGAAACAACCTCACTATTTTCTTACAGTCCATACATTTGTCCATTGCAGGGTTTGGTTTGGTTTGTTTTATTTTGTTTAACGTCCTATTAACAGCTAAGGTTTGGTTTGGTTTATTTTGTTTAACGTCCTATTAACAGCTAAGGTCATTTAAGGACGGCCTTTCGTGCGTGCGACATGCATGCGTGTGGTGAGTGCGTATGTGTTTTGGAAGGCTGCGGTATGTTCGTGTTAAGTCTCCTTGTGATAGGCCGGAACTTTTGCCGATTTATATTGCTACTAAACTGAGACTTACTGCCGAAGATAACCAGTTGCACACCCCACCCGGTCACAATATACTGACAACGGGCGAACCAGTCGTCCCACTCATTGTATGCTGAGCGCTAAGCAGGAGCAACAACTACAATTTTTAAAGACTCGGGTATGTCTCCGCCAGGGGACAGAACCTAAAGCCTTCCTCAGGTAACACACTACAGTAGGACAGCCGGGCCATGGGCGATTTTTGTTTGTTAAGGAAATAACTCCTGTATTATGATATGCATAAAAATGAAAAAAAATGAATGTACACTATAATTGGTATATTCAATATGACGTAGTACATACAGGCTTCACATTTGTTGAATCAAAAATTAATAAATTGGTTCCGGATTTTAAATTTCCGGATTTTCCGAAAGTGTGTTTACACTGTTCAATCAGTGATATCACCTATTCGAATAGGTGATATCACCAATTCATTTTTCAATCAAGTGATATCACCTATTCGAATAGGTGATATCACGTAATGAATTGAATAGGTGATATCACCAATTGGAATAGGTGATATCACTTAAAAATATTCTTAAGTGATATCACCTATTCGAATAGGTGATATCACCCATTCGAATAGTTGATATCACTTATAAAATTCTTAAGTGATATCACTTATTCGAAGTGGTGATATCACCTATTCGAATGAGTGATATCATCTATTCGTTTCATTAAGTGATATTCGATTTGGTGATATCACCTATTCGAATTGGTGATATCACCTATTCGAATTGGTGATATCACCTATTCGTTTCATTAAGTGATTGTCCTTCAGAATTTACAATCACGAGATCCAAAGAATATGCTCATACAAAACCTTGTTTTACGAATTTCTCGTATCTTAGAAAAATGCAAAATAACATTACTTTGGATTCCGAGCCATGTCGGAATTAAAGGCAACGAACTTGTTTACCGCCAAGCAAAACATGCTCTAAATCTGCAACAAACAAATATTAAAATACCATATACAGATTTCAAACCTGTAATTAGTTCTGCCATTCAGAGTGAATGACAGCAACGCTGGTCTCTCGAGACGAGCAACAAACTTTTTAATGTACAGCCAAAACTTAAAACATCAAAACCAAGCCGGAAGGATCGTAGAGAGGAAAAAGTTATCTCTCGGCTCCGTACCGGGCACACATATCCTACTCATTCGTTCCTTTTGAAACGAGAGGATCCACCGGTGTGTTATGCATGTGATGCTCAATTCACAGTGGAGCATTTTTTAATAGAATGTTCCGATTTCAAGCACATTCGTGATAAGTACTTTCGAGTCCCGGATATGAAAACCCTTTTCAGTTCCGTGGATTCGAAAACAATATTTAGCTACTTGAAAGAAATCGATCTATTTTATAGACTTTGATGTCTTTTACGTTACTGTCTTTGACGTTCTATTTATATAACAAAGTTCACATAATCTATTCGTACATATATATATTTTACCATTTTTAACCAACTTTTTTATCATAATGATCTAAATATACAATACGGATGCTTTTAAAAATGACAAATTTTATCTGATTTTAACTTTAAAAATAAAACATGTTAGTATATTGTTTGGCCCTAAATGACCCTAGTTGTCGATGGGCCGTAAAACATAAACGAACAAACAAATGTTAAAGATGAAAGCACTGTTGGATTTTTAGCCCACCATCATCAGATGGTGGGCTATTCAAATCGCCCTGCGTCCGTGGTCCGTGGTCCGTCCCTCCGTCCGTCCGTAAACAATTCTTGTTATCGCTAATCCTCAGAAACTACTGAAGGGATCTATCTCAAATTTCATATGTAGGCTCCCCTTGGTGCCTAGTTATGCATATTGAATTTTGAGACCAATCGGAAAACAACATGGCCGACAGGCAGCCATCTTGGATTTTGACAATTGAAGTTTGTTATCGCTATTTCTGATAAAGTACTGAAGGGATCTTTCTCAAATTTCATATGTAGGCTCCCCTTGGTGCCTTGTTATGCATATTGCATTTTGAGACCAATCGGAAAACAACATGGCCGACAGGCATCCATCTTGGATTTTGACAATTGAAGTTTGTTGTCGCTATTTCTGATAACGTACTGAAGGGATCTTTCTCAAATTTGATATGTAGGCTCCCCTTGGTGCCTAGTTATGCATATTGCATTTTGAGACGAATCGGAAAACAACATGGCCGACAGGCAGCCATCTTGGATTTTGACAATTGAAGTTTGTTATCGCTATTTCTGATAAAGTACTGAAGGGATCTTTCTCAAATTTCATATGTAGATACCCCTTTGTGCCTTGTTATGCATATTGCATTTTGAGACTAATCGGAAAACAACATGGCCGACAGGCAGCCATCTTGGATTTTGACAATTGAAGTTTGTTATCGCTATTTATCAGAAATTGCTGAAGGGATCTTTCTGAAATTTCATTTGTAGGTTGCCCTCTGTGCCTAGTTATGCATATTGGATTTTGAGACCAGTCAGAAAACAACCTGCCCAACAGGCAGCCATCTTAAATTTTGACAATTGAAGTTTGTTATCGCTATTTTACATAAGGTACTGAAGGGATCTTTCTCAAATTTCATATGTAGGTTCCGCTTGGTCCCTGGTGTTGCATTTTGGGACCAATCCGAAAACAACAGACAGCCATTATCGCTAAATCTTAAATTTTATATATAGGTTCTCCTTGTTTGAAAAGTACTAGAGGACTGTTTCTGAATTAACACAGATTAGTAAGACTTAGAAGAAGGGAAAAGTAGAGAAAAGATCAATCTGACATGGAACCTATAAAGATCATTCAATGGTGGGCGCCAAGATCCCTCTGGGATCTCTTGTTAATTATATGGAGTATGGTGTAAATCGTGATGAATCGTAAACTCAGATTAGTTACACCTCGGATAATATTAATATCGTTTGAAATTATCTGTCTTACCGTACAACTGTGATTAGTTGAACTGTTCAACTCAGATTAGTATTAGATGTGAGTAGACATTTCTATACGCCCCCTTAACTCGTTGAAGTTCGTATCTATGTGTTGGAGGCGATGTTAGAAATACCTAATAGGAAGTTGACCAAGAATAATCCTAAGAACGGGCAAACCAGTCTCACAGATCGAAAACAGGTGAGTACTATCTACTATTTTTTAAGGCATGTTTTTATTGTTTTTACAAGGGGATTGAAACCAACGAGTTCCATGGAGGGCCGAACGTTACAATAAAGGCAAACATTGAGGCCTGTCAAGAAAGACAAAGTGAACAAGCTGTTCAGAATAAAAATATCCCTAATTTAGTCGCTTCTCAGCAATTTAAAATCTTACCGCAGGTACGAGTTTTTGCATGCATATCAGAGGAATTCGTCATGCGCATACATTACGAGCTGTCGATATAAAACAACTGGTTTTGCCTGTATTTGCCACAGAGCATTATCATGGCGTGTCATGTGATGGCTGTTTATCTTTTAGCGGCAATCGCTGGTGTCTTTGTCAGCTCATCGACGGCTATTACGTAAGTAAAGGAGAATGAAAAAGCGAGGGGCAGGTGTGTACAAATATGTTTAGTATTGTTACTTCTTTGTAGTATTTATTCAATAACAAAATAAATAAATGATTATTTTAGTTTTTTAATCTTGCTCAGAAATTATATACCTGTCATTTTGACGATTGTCAGTTTACTTCATGATCAGATGTAGATGCGTTTTTCTGAACAACATTTTGAAAGTTTGGGCATGCCTTCTTTTTCATGCTTAAGTATTTAAACTGAAACGGAGGTCTTCATAATATCTTTTGGAATTTGAAACGAAAAGAAATAATGACTTAGTTAAATTTCAAAATTGGGCAGAAACAGGGCTGGTGAAATTCAACCCTCTGAAAACGGAAGCTTTACCTATTTCAAATAATGAGCATGGAATAGATATAAGCTTTAATAATGTGGATGTAGAATTTGTTGATAACCATAAACTCCTAGGAGTTACTTTAGATACAAATTGTAGATGGTCCACTCATGTTGACATTTGTAAAAAGGTATCAAAATAGGTAAGTATCCTGCGAAAGCTCAAATATCATTTAAAAGTCAACCTTTAATTAAAATGTACAAGTCTTATATTCTGCCATTATTTGAATACTGTTGCGAGGTTTGGGACGGGTGTGTTCTCGGTGATGCAGGCAAATTGGAAAAACTTAACTT
Organism: Pecten maximus; assembly: GCF_902652985.1. Taxonomy (NCBI): domain Eukaryota; kingdom Metazoa; phylum Mollusca; class Bivalvia; order Pectinida; family Pectinidae; genus Pecten; species Pecten maximus. The sequence continues at coordinate 24,300,593 of NC_047031.1, read as the reverse complement.
AGAAATAGCAGGAATAGTTACTGGATTACCATCTTTTGCTAGCGGACTCGTTATATTCCAGAAGTGGTTTAGAACCACTTGCTACTCGTCGTACTAGGAGAAAACTGCAACTTTTCTATAAAGCCACAAATCACCTAACACCAAGCTATTTATCCGCTCTACTGTCTTCTTTAGTATCTGAAAACTCTCACTATAACCTCCGATACACTAATAACTACTCTTTACCAAATTTCCGACTTCATTTGACCAATATTCCGTTTTTCCCGGCTACTATTCGACTTTGGAACCAATTAGATTTAGAAACTAGGCAAAGTAACTGATACTTAGCTTTTAAAAAGTCTATCACTAATTTTTCAAAAGAACCTTATCATTACTCTGTTGGAAATAGAAAGTCTAATATATTGCATGCCAGGTTAAGAAATAGTTGTAGTACTTGAAAAAATGACTTTTTCCGATCTCATCTGATTGATTATAGTCACTGTCAATGTGGTCATCCTATTAAGGATACATATCATTTCTTCGTCTGTAATAATTATGTTGAACAAATAATCGAATTGTACCGGAATCTTAACAATTTCATACCGCTAGATCTGCAGGTGTTACTGTATGGAAGCAGTGATTTATCTATAGAGGATCAATCTAAAATCTAGATGGTCATTCTCACTACGTTACATGAACATCTAACAACATCCCATAAGGGGTCACGTCAGGGTGACCTTTTGGTTTAGCCAACCAAATGACTACTTCCAGAATCTCGGAAGTGAATTTTTATGTCCGAATTAGCATGACTAGAGTGCAAGGCTTGTATAATCTGTCAATTTGTTTCAAGTCAGTTCATCCCATAAAGCATATAGCTATATAATTTGCCGAAATGTTTTGCTTCGATGATATCGACAAAATACCAATTCGCCCTGAAAGTGAAATACACACCTCAGAGGTCATCAGAACGTGACTCCTTATGGGATGTTGTTAGATGTTCATGTAACGAAGTGAACATGACCATCTAGATTTTAATTAGATTGATAGAGGATAATGCTACAATATGCAAAAACACCCAGAAATACATTCTTGATTCATATAGATTTTAATTACCCTTATCTCTCTATATATATCTGTGTAAATTAATGTATGTTTATCATATCTATTCCGATGCCGATGGCAAAAGAAAATCGAATTTCCAGGAGGCATAGGAAGCGAACGGAGAGAGCTAACAATATCTTCATCCATTTTTATTTAACTCTCTCTCTCTCAAATATGTAAATATATGTCATCTTGTAAAAATAAATTATATAGGGAAAGGACTTAATATAAGTTTGATAACTTGTGCCCAATTCCCATGTATATATTAAGATACAATAAAATATGTTTAAATCAAAATAATATCTGATATACTTACTTTTGATAGGTTTTGAACTAGAGTTAACAAAACATTAGCCTCGTTTTGAATGAACAGTTCTGATTACATTTAAATATTTTATGCAATTTATTATTTTTAAATGACTTAACGTTGGTTAAGTTATGTTACATTGAAGATATTTACACCTGCCTGTTATGATAATCTCTTCCATACAATCAAACTTGTATGGAAACAACACGTATGCAAAGAGAAGTACAAGCTCTTTTCTACATGTATACGGTTAAAAGATGTCACAAAACGTAAGAAAAATTGCAGATCATATATACAATTTGTTTAGTAAGTGTTATTATTCCAGGTAACAGAATCTAGTCCAGAGATCACACAATTTAATTACAATCTAGATGGTCATTCTCACTACGTTACGTAGAGTAACGTAGTGAGAATGAACATATATATATTTTAATTAGATTGGATATCACATTTAAGAGTTTTTTAAGATATCTATTTCAAACGTCAATACGATTTCGGCAACATATTTGATATTTTGGCTAAACAAACAGTTGAATGTTGTTTGGCTAAGTATTATTGAACGTTCTATCTGCAGCTAAAGTAATTAGAATAATATTCTTATCCACCGAGTACATGAAGTACTAACAGTTAAAGATAATTAAAATGAATTGCCTATTAACTAGACTCATTATTCGATTGATCAGTTTGTTATTTTTTAAATTTAATTCAGGCAACCGACAAGCGGCTTGTTTTTTGAAAAATGTCCAACAGGTACCATTCCGGCCAGTTCTGTATTTAACCCTGCCGTAGGAAAGCTCCAGCTATCTTGTCGAGCGGCGCCTATGCCCGAAGAAAAATGTGAGTGAAAATATAGTTAGTAATGCATTCCCGCATGTGAAAATACATGTATGTTTCTTTTACACTGTCAAGTAGTTAGAATATATAGCAATACCTTTGCAGTAATTTTCCATTATTTCCTTTAACTCTATCAATTTTCTTTGGCAAGAATTTATATTTATAATCGACTATAATTTGCAATAAACTATGTTTTTTTTGATTTATTCGTTATATTATACATTACATTCTAGCAATTGGTCGTGTTACGATCCGCAAAAAAATAAAAATAAAATAAAATAAAATCTGCTTCAGCAAATTTATTTTTACTGTTCCAAACACATGGTATTTATAGAAACCTATGACAAGTGTAGAGAAAAAACATAATATATAAGAAACATGTGTATACAACAAAACCAGCCACCTTCTTTCAACAATGACGTAACAAACACAGTTGCTACGTAACACTCATGACCTTTGACTTTTGAAAATGCATCATTTTGTTGTCATCTACATCGCTCCATTGACTTATATAAAGGTTTGATGTTGGTAATACTTTACTTCTAACACATATACGTGTACAAGCTTTGAATTGATTGTGTTTCTTCAATAAATGCTGACATATTTATGTAAAAGCTTTAAAATGATTGTATTTTCTAAAATATACGCGGACATAATCATGTAAACGCTTTAAAATGACTGTTTCTTCAATATATGCTGATATAATCATGTAAACGCTTTAAAATGACTGTTTCTTCAATATATGCTGACATAATCATGTAAACGCTTTAAAATGTTCTTGTTTCTACAATAGGTGAAACCAATCCAACACCACGGTGTTCTCCCAATTTTTCGTTTAGGGGCTTAAACCGACAAGGAGCGATCTGCTGTAAACTGAAAGGTGAGTCACCGGAAAAGCAGTAACATATACAATACTAGAAATTGTTGGCTAACAATTTGACGGGCTTTTCACACTTTTGACAAAATTGATAGAGTATTTACTTTGATGACCTTGAATGTAGATTTCCATGATCACGTTCAGATCTACACTGATGGCTCAAAACATGGAGAAAAGGTCTCCGCAGCATGCTACACCGATCACCATTGCTCTTCAATCCGTTTACCAGACAATGCCTCTATTTTCTCGGCGGAAGCATGTGCCATCGATTTGGCCCTCGACCATATTGATGAACAACGCATTAGAAAGGCAATCATTTGTTTCGACTCTCTATCTGTCCTTCAAAATTTACAATTCCGAGATCAATAAAATATACTCATACACATCCTTGTTTATCGAATATCTCGTATCTTAAAAAAATGCAAAATAACATTACTTTGGATTCCGAACCATGTCGGAATTAAAGGCAACGAACTTGTTTACCGCCAAGCAAAACAAGCTCTAAATCTACAAGAAATATCAAAATACTATATACAGATTTCAAACTTTAATTATTTCTGCCATCCAGAGTAAATGACAGCAACACTGGTCTCGCAAAACTTGCAACAAACTTTTAAAAGTACAACCGAAACTCCGATTTCAAGCACATTCGTGATCAATACTTTCGAGACCCGGATATGAAAAACCTTTTCAGTTCCGTGGATTCGAAAACAATATTTAGCTACTTGAAAAAAATCGATCTATTTTTAAGACAGTCTTTTACGTTACTCTCTTTGACGCTCTATTTATATCACAAAGTTCAGATGATCTATTCGTACATATATAAATTTTACCATTTTAACCATATTTAGCTCACCTGCCTGTAGGGCTAGTGAGCTTATGCCGCGGCGTCCGTCGTCCGTCCGTTGTTCGACTGACTGTCCGGCGTAAACTTTTCCATTTCAACAACTTCTTCTCAATAACCAAAAGGCACAAAGACCTAATATTGGGACTGTAGCATTCTTGGGTGAAGGGCCACCAAGTTTGGTCAAATGAATAAAGTTGACCTTCATTCAAGGTCACAGGGGTCAAAAAGGCTAAAATCTTTAAACAACTTCTTCTCAATAACCAAGAGTCCCAGGGAGTTAATATTGGGTCTGTGACCTGCTGGGGTGAAGTGCTACCAAGTGTGTTCAAATGAAAGACCTTAACCTTCATTCAAGGTCACAGGGGTCAAGAAGGCTAAAACCTTTAAACGACTTCTTCTCAATAACCGAGAGTCCCAGGGAGTTGCTATATTGGGTCTGTAACATGCTGGGATAAAGGGCTATCAAGTTTTTTCAAAGGAATTACCTTGACCGTCATTCAAGGTCACAGGGATCAAGTAGACTGAAATCTTTAAACGACTTCCCAATAACCAAGAGTACCAGGGAGTTGATGTTTGGTCTGTAGCATGCTGGGGTGAAGTGCTACCAAGTTTGTTCAAATGAATGACCTTTACTTTCATTCAATGTCATAGGGATCGAATAGGCTGAAATTTTTTAACGACTTCTTCACAATAACCAAGAGTCCTAGGGAGTTGATGTTGGGTCTGTAGCATGCTGGGATGAAGCGATACCAAGTTTGTTCATACGAATGACCTTGATTTTCATTTAAGGTCACATAGTTAAAAAATGCTAAAATCTTTAAACAGCTTATGCTCAATTACCAAGAGTCCCAGGGGGTTGATATTGAGTTGGTAGCATGCTGGGGTGAAAGGCTACCAAGTTTGTGCAAATAAATGATCTTGACTTTCATTCAAGGTCACAGGGGACAAAAGGTCTAAAACCTTTAAATGACTTCTTAATAACCAATAGTCCCAGAGACCTAATATTTGGCCTGAGGCATGTAGGGTTACAGGGCTCCCAAGTTTGTTCAAATCAATGACCTTGCCCTTCATTCAAGGTCACAGGAGTCAAAAAGTCTAAAATCTTTAAACGACTTCTTCTCAATAACCAAAAGTCCCGGGGAGGTGATATTGGGTCTGTTGCATGGTGGGGCGAAGGGCTACCAAGTTTGTTCAAATGAATGACCCTGACTCACATTCAAGGTCACGTCGGTCAAGTATGTTTAAACCTTCAAATGACTTCTGAATAGCCAAAGTGCCGAGACATTATATTGGCCCTGTAGTATAATTTCACAACTGCAGGATCCATATATGAAAAGATCACTGCATTGCAGGTAAGAAATTCGGGCCCATTGGACACTTGTTTTTTTTATCATAATGATATATATATACAATACGAATGCTTTTAAAAATGACAAATTGTATCTGATTTAAACTTTAAAAATAAAAAAAACCCGATAGTATATTGTTTGGCCCTAAATGACCCTAGTTGTCAATGGGCCGTAAAACATAAACAAACAAACAAACCCTGAATGTAGGTCAAGGTCATTCACTTAAACAAGATTGTAAGACCTTCATTCCTGCATGCTACAGACCCAACATCAACTCCCTAGAACTCCTAAAGTACGCTTAATTGCAAAACTAACTCATAATGGAAGGCCTTAAAAAACCCCAGAAAGTACATTCTTTCACTTTTGTTGTCTGAACAACATATAGCATAGGCTCATATGGACTAAACCCGATAATGACCAGGTAGTATATGAAGTCATATTAACTTATTTAAGTAATTGGTCAGATTTATAAAGGACTTAGGTAAAGAGGCAAAAATGGTCTTTGTAACCTAGATTTTTACCTGTTAGTTAGTTAGATAGATAGATAAAGTGTTAACGGTAAATAGTCCATTGCACACGATGCACTTAGGCTGGTCATCACGCTTCAATCAGTAGGACTACGTTATTTATTGATGGCCCATCCTAAGACGAGCAAGAACAACCTCGTCTCGTCGATTGTCCCTGTAGCAAGAACATACACCGAAATTTCCTTTGATTTAGTAAAGTTTATTGTCCATTCATGTTGCCACTTTAATAATAAAAACTTAATTGTAAACGGCTTACAATCGTTAAAATGATGTTTAAAATCAGTTGGTGGAAGTGCTAATGCCGTTTTTGTAGCGCGATCTGTTTTTTCATTGCCAGGTATTCCGGTATTTCCAGGAACCTAGCAAAAATATAATATGACAATTTATGGCGAGGCTATCCATTTTTTTTTTGGAATAGAGATGTTATTTAGATTTATGTTACTAACTCTCTAAGACAGATAAAGGGTAAGAATAGATCATTGTTCTCTTTAAGATGTTAGTTTTAACTTGTTAGCGAGTAAGGCAGATAGCGTGGGCTTCTGCATAGAATATCGAAGCGTCATTCGGAAGACGGCATGCCAAGTAGCTGCTGCTACCTAATGATCGTTCTTTGAACCATAAGTGTAGAATGATTGGAAGCCACTGTATTTTGACTGTAGGTCTAAAACTGACAAACGAAAGATATGAAGGCCAGTATTAGATTAAATTGTGTCGTGAAGAGAGCGGTCAATATTCGGAACTTTTAAAGACCACGAAGGGATTTCTATTGTACAAAAGGATGAGATTGAGTCGATATTCATTACAAGACAGCCGTATTCCAACTGCGGAATGCATTTTGGTATATTTTGAAATAAATCCTTAGTATTTGTATAAATATACAAGGGAATAGACAGGGTTTGAGAGGTCAGATTTTAATTGAAGGGCGTATTGTGAAGTTATTGTGACGATTATACAGTGATGGTTCGTTTGCCTCTACATAGAGACTCGCAGATGGTGTTGTTTTGAAGGCTCCGATACGATTTTCTAGCAAAACTACAGACAATGGAATCGCAGTCATATTATGATAGAATAAGCGCTTTATAAAGTCTCAACATAACTTTCCTATCAGCACCAAAGTCGATATTAAGTGGTTATATAATCTTTCTGATCAAATTTAAGTTCACAGTTAGAAATAACGGTTCATCATCAGTACCCTGGCTGTGTTTGTATGTTCTCTAGGAATAATCAGGTAATAAAGTTAATTTCTATACAATTATGCTATGATTTGTCAACTTCTGTACTAAGTTTTATTATTGTTAGATAGTATAGTAGTTCGTGTTAAGCATTTTTATTGATGTCGGTTGTAAAATATTACTGTGAAAAATAAAATTCTCGCAGTAAAATTCAAAGAAAATTCTCGATTAACTCTTATACAAGCGTTATATCAGGGTTTGTTCTCGACCCCAATTAAATCATTATAACGATACTCAACTAATTTACTGATAAACCAATTAAGTATTGTATTTGTTACAGGTATTGCTACGACAGATTGTTTCAGACCTAAGGTGCTGTTTTCGAACAGAATTGGGTTTGAAATACCAATCCCAAAAGGCTTCGCAGCGGTTGGTAGATTCAGCTACGGGTAAGATAGCATACTGTGAAATAAGAAGTTCCCCAAAAACGTTGACATTTAAAAACGATAGGATTTTTCATTTTAGCATATCATATTATACTTATACAGAATATGGTAGCACACTACAGTAGGACAGCCTGGCCATGGGCAATTCTCCTGTATTATGATATGCATAATTTAAAAAAAAATACGTTATAATTGGTATATTCAGTATGAAGTAAGGCATACAGTCTTCGCTTTTGTTAAAACAAAAATAATAAATTGGTTCCTTGATTTTTAATTTCTTGATTTTCCGAAACTGTGTTTACACAGGAAATTTAGTTTTGCCTACAGTGAAAAATGGAAGCCCACAGAAAAGGTAAGATAGCAGGAAAACTTAGTTTAAAACATGTGTCAAAACAAGATTAATCTTGTCTTTGGGATAGAGATATTTAATTTCAAATAGGTTTCAGAAAAAAAAAAAAATGTGTTGAGGATTGTGTCATTTTGGGTCAAATATCATAATATTTTGCAATTTTTGAGCATTATTTAAGCTGTTACCATGGTATTTACAACCCTAAAAAAATCACAGAAAATATAGATTTACATATCCTTCAAAGCTGTATAAAAAATGTAAATGTTGTACAGATTACAAATATTTATACTTTATTAGAGGCAATCTAATTAAAATCTAGATGGTCATTCTCACTACGGTTCATATAACGTAGTGAACATGACCACCTAAATTCTAATTAGATTGTATTAGAGGTAATATACATTGTAGGATTAACTGGCAATGTTTACATTTCTAAATCATGTGCCATATTTTTCAGAATTGGGCATTTTTACTCTACACTGCTAACTTATAATTGTTGAAAAATGTCATTTAAAAAAATGTGCTTAACCATGCTTGATCAAGCTTCATTTTCTTTCATAATTGCTCAAAAATACACAAAAACAATTTAAAACTTGTTAAACATCTAGCTTATCATCTAATTTGAATAAAGGGAGGTAACTCGCTAATCCGCCCATGTTAAGAGTGGGTTCATTAAGCATAATTGTTTTATAACAAACTAAAAATAACTTATTAGGTATCTCACAATCCATATAGACTGAATTCTGGTGTATTTTACCTGATCAATTTCCCCGTATCCATGGAACCCATTACAGTTAGTGTTATTTATTTTAATTATTTGGTGAAACATTATTTTCAGTTGATTTATACAATGATAAGCACGTAATTTCAATGGATTGAGTGTACGGTTGATGATACAATATTGTCAATTATTGTCATTGCCTTAGGTAAAGCAGAAAAAATAGCATTTTCCGCATAAAATGAGATCAGCCGACAATTTCATATGATCATTATTACATATCTGAATTACCAGGGTGGAAACAAATTACTGTGATATCATAGGCATGACATTTTAAAATCTTTGGTTATTCATTATGACACCATTGAGTATTTATGACGCCATATATACCATATGATGACGTCATATATACTGATGGCGTAATGGTAACTATGACGTCATATAACAAGGCTAAATTTGATATTTGTATAGTATTTTTGCTTGATTACATGCGCAGAGGTTCAAAGTACCACATTCAACTCAAAACACAACTTTATTCAAGAGATATACAGAAGTATGGGAGTTTTCATTTTCAAAATTCCCTTATTACTGGATTGGGAGAAAAGGTTGTCAAAATACACCTCTCGGGGAAATCAGCAGTTCTCGGTGACTCTTAAAGATATGTTATTGGTATAATTGGGACTTGCGGCACAGGAGTTGGTGTCATGTATCAACTGAAGTAAGGAATTGTGTCTTGTATCTATAGATTTGGTTTTGACATACACTCTAAACTACCTTAAGGACTTATTTCAGAAAGGTCTGATATCTCAAGCTATATTGACGGATTGCTGCTGTGTTTTGTAAAATCATTTCTTCTTTTTCAGATCGTGCAAAGCAGATCCAACCGTGTTCATGCTCGAGATTTGCAAATTAACACCAGAAATGCCCTACAGCAACACATACCATTGGATTTAGTTAAACATTCATCAATATTTTTGGCAAATAACATTCGTACCCGTATAGCATTGTCATGTTGCACACAAACCTCTTTGATTAACAGTGTTTTTGTGGGATATTGCAGTGCTTAGACTTGCCTGTTGCTTATGCTGGTTAGTCACTATCGGGAGGGAATGCATGTGTTTAAGATCATGTTCTATCGGGTAATGTATAATAAATGTTATTTTGAAATAACACTTCTTGTTCTGTGTTACATGAAGAATACATCCATTTTATCTTTCTGATACAAAATGATCAGCTACTGCCGTTGTTTTTTTACTTGATAATGACTCGTCAAATCACCCTATGACCCTGCATGGTTGCGAGAACATCAAATTATGTTCCAAATATGTATTTGTTTGATTATAAAGAGCTTTACGTTCTAGAACCAGTCATTCTCTCATCTCAATGAGGTTTTGAGAAGCTTTCCTTTATAGATCAAGATTGCAACTAAGCCGGTGAAAGGATATCGCCATTCTAATTAAAATATAGATGACCATTCTCACTACGTCTTATGTAACGTAGTGAGAATGACCATCACTATTTTAATTAGATTGGGATATAGGTACCTTTCGTACGTACACACCTACGTTCGTATGTCCACTTTTTGGTTCAAGCGACTTTATTTTAACCGGATTTCAATCAAACATTAGTCAATTTAGGCAAGTGCTCCAACTGCTTGAAATTAATATCTTTTTTTATACATTTATTTATATTGCCTACTACATGTATGTATAGCCGAGACTACTGATGTAGACTAGAGTTTACTGCACAGTAAACAAATGCTTCTATAACCTGGATATCCAAGCACCTCAATACGGCCTTAGTTGTTGAAAAGAAGGAACATACACAACCATCAACAAAATCTTTTGACTGCGACTTACTGACAGCTGACTACGACCGCGTAGTCGTCCATTTTCTTTAAAAGAAATGAAGCAGTACATTGTCTTGCAAACACAGGTATAGTGCAGGGCCCAGATGGGGTTTATTTTGGTTATGAGAATGGTTTATATTTTGTATAATACACTTCCTCAGCTGTGCATAATATTACAACTAGTTTTGAAAACAAGAGATTCCAGAGGGATCTTGGCGCCCACCATTGAATGATCTTTATAGGTTCCATGTCAGATTGATCTTTTCCCTACTTTTCCCTTCCTCTAAGTCTTACTTATCTGTGTAAATTCAGAAACAGCCCTCTAGTACTTTTCAAACAAGGGGAACCTATATACAGAATTTAAGATTTAGCTATAATGGCTGTCTGTCGGCCATGTTGTTTTCGTATTGGTCCCAATATGCAAAACTAGGCACTGAGGGGAACCTACATATGAAATTTGAAAAAGATCCCTTCAGTACTTTCACAGAAATAGCGATAACAAACTTCAATTGTCAAAATCCGAAATGGCTGCCTGTCGGCCATGTTGTTTTCTGATTAGTCTCAAAATGCAATATGCATAACTAGGCACCGACGGGAACATGCATATGAAATTTTAGAAAGATCCCTTCATTACTTTCTGAGAAATAGCGATAACAAACTTCAATTGTCAAAATCCAAGATGGCTGCCTGTCAGCCATGTTGTTTTCTGATTGGTCTCAAAATGCAATATGCATAACTAGGCACTGAGGGGAACCTGCATATGGAATTTCAGAAAGATCCCTTAAGTACTTTCTGAGAAATAGCGATAACAAATTTTAATTGTCAAAATCCAAGATGGCTGCCTGTCAGCAATGTTGTTTTCCTATTGGTCTCAAAATGCAATATGCATAAGTAGGCATCAAGGGAACCTACATATGAAATTTGAGAAAGATCCCTTCAGTTCTTTCACAGAAAAAGCGATAACAAATTTCAATTGTCAAAATCCAAGATGGCTGCCTGTTGGCCATGTTGTTTTCCGATTGGTCTCAAAATGCAATATGCATAACTAGGCACTTAGGGGAACCTGCATATGAAATTTCAGAAAGATCCCTTCATTACTTTCACAGGAATAGCGATAACAAACTTTAATTGTCAGAATCCAAGATGGCTGCCTGTCAGCCATGCTGTTTTCTGATTAGTCTCAAAATGCAATATGCATAACCAGGCACAAAGAGGAACCTGCATATGAAATTTGAGAAAGATCCCTTTAGTACTTTCACAGAAATAGCGATAACAAACTTCAATTGTCAAAATCCAAGATGGCTGCCTGTCGGCCATTTTGTTTTCCGATTGGTCCCAAAATGCAATATGCATAACTAGGCACCAAAGGAAACCTACATATAAAATTTGAGAAAGATCCCTTCAGTACTTCCTCAGAAATAGCGTTAACAAACTCCAATTGTCAAAATCCAAGATGGCTGCCTGTCGGCCATGTTGTTTTCCGATTGGTCCCAAAATGAAATATGCATATCTAGGCACCAAGAGGAACCTACATATGAAATTTGAGAAAGATCCCTTCAACACTTTCTCAGAAATAGAGATAACAAACTTCAATTGTCAAAATCCAAGATGGCTGCCTGTCGGCCTTGTTGTTTTCTGATCGGTCCCAAAATGCAATATACATCACTAGGCACCAAGGGGAACCTACATATGAAATTTGAGAAAGATCCCTTCAATACTTTCTCAGAAATAGAGATAACAAACTTCAATTGACAAAATCCAAGATGGCTGCCTGTCGGCCATGTTGTTTTCCGATTGGTCCCAAAATGCAATATGCACAACTAGGCACCAAGGGGAACCTACATATGAAATTTGAGAAAGATCCCTTCAATACTTTCTCAGAAATAGCGATAACAAGAATTGTTTACGGACGGAGGGACGGAGGGACGGACGGACCACGGACCACGGACGCAGGGCAATTTGAATAGCCCACCATCTGATGATGGTGGGCTAAAAATAGAAAACATATGTTAATTCATTAAAGACCACAGAAAGTGCATTTACAAGTATACAACTGATTCAGTGATATTTTATCAGATGTATGATTTCATAGATATACAAGGAGACTTAACACGAACATACCGCAGCCTCCCAAAACACACATACGCACTCGCCACACGCATGCATGTCGCACACACGGGAGGCCGTCCTTAAATGACCTTAGCTGTTAATAGGACGTTAAACAAAATAAACCAAACCAAACCAAATCATAGATATACGCCGTTTTCAATAAACAATGCAGTACACAGTCATCTTCATAATTAATAGATAATTTTGACAAGAACATCTGTTTACCGTTTTTACTCGAATACGTTTTCATTTCTTATCTGTTGTGCCTGTTAAAGTATACAAGTTCATAGTATAAGTATATGAACCAATTGAACCAGTTCCTTTGTGTTTCTGTATAATGATGTATTTTGGGTTGCATGTATTAACCATGTACACAAAGTTGCACGAGTAAATTTTTTTTAGTTTTGTAATGCGTATTAAATCTACATTCTATGGGATTATGACATATGATACTCAACATGGAAAAGATAACAAAAATCAAAATTTAATGGCACATGAGGAATATGAAAATTACACTTTCTTTCATCATTTCCTCTCATGATTCCTTTGATGCTGTGCTGGATTTCATTTGCCTAAACACACGAAATACTTGAATTTTACATTGGATAACGCATATCTTGTGTTGACAACTAAAGCCAGAAAGTGAAAACTTCATCTTTCAATAATGTGGAATAGGTTATATGAATATGTATATTAATCAATATTTGTCCGGATGAAATGAAAACGGAGTGCAGGGGAGATAACTCATGTAGTCGGGTAGATAAACCATAGCCTTTAACGTGGAATGATACCCTTGTAGTCTAATTGAAAAAAAGATGGGTTACCAGTGAACTTAGTGAACACAGTACCAGTAAACACTTATCAACTGAATAGTTCGATTTTTATTTAGGTAAAATATGATACTACATGTATATAGACTACGATCAAAATAAAATATTTAGCAACTGGATACTTGGTTCTTTTGTTGATCTTGGTCAAACTTTATGCAAAGATCACATGGCAGCGGCGACCTTCACCAACCACAATGCATCCCTCAACTGATATCTTCTTATAACTGTTAAAGTAAGTACTGTCGCTAAACAACTTCACATTCAACGGAGATCACTACCTGCAAGTTAGTGGTATGGGGATACACGAACATCTTCCTGGTTCATTTCGAGTCTAGGCGGATTAGCTGCCTTAGAGATTCATTTATATCATCGAAATAATGTTGACATTTTGTAGAGACTCTTGAGGAAAACATTCGTTTCGATCGCGAATAAGTCTCGTCGGATCATGAAGTTTGCTACCGACTTTGTGAACGGTTCTCTTTAATGGAAAAGTGCCAACAACACAACTAGGTATGCACAAACCAGATTTGCTTATTTTCGACATTCTTCCTTTCCGATAATGTCTATGACCAACGCTTAAGTGAGAATAAAGCAACAATATTTACATATTGCATGTTGAATTTGTGCCAAATCTATATATCTATACTCACATTTTACCTCGTACATATTTAGGCCCGCCTCTTAGTCCATGATGGTGGTATTTATATTCTTTCAATTAATCATCCCCACCACTATATATTGTTTTCAATAAGATCAAGAAGATATATAACGCTAGGTTCCAGAAAAGAATTATCTTAAATTTAACCATGAACCCCTACTGCAAAATGAGGGTGACAATCAAATATGAGATATCTGATATTTATTGATGACTTAGAAAGAAGTCATTGAGAACAAAATAACCAAGTCCACTGTTTGAACCGGTCCTTCTGCGCTATTGGAGATTAATCCCTCCATTTGTACAATCTAGACTACCGACCTCCCCTGAACGCTTCCAACTAAATATAGATGATATCAAGTGAACAGTCCACCAAGAGAATAATTCTTAAAAAAGACGGACAAGACCTTATCGGTCACCTGAGTTTTGATAAATTTGGCAGATTTTATTTCCGTGATCTCGGGAATTCAGGTCAATATTGTTCATCAAAACATACTACAAGCCATATATCTTATTTCTAATTGTATTGGCTCAAATAAAGAGGTTAAACATATTTTAGCTTACTTGAGCCTGGTGGTCCTGAGTGAAGCTCAGTTTTGCCATTGAGTTTTTTTCGCATTGATTATTATTTTATATATATAATGTTTGCATTTGGTAGTAACAAAAGGAATTTGTGAGCGAAGAAACATTTTTGATAATGAAGTAATTAATGTAAGAGCAACACATATTTATGCATAATTAAGTGATTTAACATTAAAAAATTCACCCTGGACAATAAGTAAGAGTACATAAATGTAGGAAAATAAAAATGATTTATTTCAAAGTTATTCATTTGAACAATCCTGATAGCCCTTTACCTCAGTATGAAATAGGTACAACTTAATGTTAAAATATTTTAGCATAGTTGATCCCGGTGTCATTGGAGGATGAGTAAGATCATTCATCTAAACAATCTTGATTTCCCTTCACCAAATAATGTTTCAGGTATAATATCAATCTAATTACAAGAGGCCCATGGGCCTTAACGGTCACCTGAGATTTCAATATTTCAGTTAATTTAATTGACCCTTTTTGAACCCACCCATCAGCCCCTAGGGGTCAGTCAGGGCTAACAGGTGTATACCATTAAGCTGTCATCCAATGCTGATAATGTTAACAAAGTTAGAATGAATTCCGATAGAAATCACACAAATAATGGTCAAAAATGAGATTTCCCTACATAAACTATAGTAAATTTTACCCCCTCCACAGGGGCAAATGTGAGACCCCAGGGTCAGGAAATTCACAATTTTGGTAAAGCGCATTAAGACCCTTCCATCTATGAAGAGTATTTGATTCCATCATATCTGAGATTAGAGAAGAAGATTTTTGAAATTTCAGTCTATTTGACCCATTTTAACCCCGCCCATCAGCCTCTGGGGGTCAGTCAGGGCCAACATGTGCATACCATCACACTGCCGTCCAAAGCTGATAACGTTAACCAAATTAGAATGAATTCCAATAGAAATCCAACAAATAATAGTCAAAAATGTGATTTCCCTATATAAACTATAGCAAATTTTACCCCCTCCACAGGGGCAAATGTGAGACCCCAGGGTCAGGAAATTCACAATTTTGGTAAAGCGCATTAAGACCCTTCCATCTATGAAGAGTATTTGATTCCATCATATCTGAGATTAGAGAAGAAGATTTTTGAAATTTCAGTCTATTTGACCCATTTTAACCCCGCCCATCAGCCCCTGGGGGTCAGTCAGGGCCAACATGTGCATACCATCACACTGCCGTCCAAAGCTGATAACGTTAACCAAATTAGAATGAATTCCAATAGAAATCCAACAAATAGTCAAAAATGTGATTTCCCTATATAAACTATAGCAAATTTTACCCCCTCCACAGGGGCAAATGTGAGACCCCAGGGTCAGGAAATTCACAATTTTGGTAAAGCACATTAAGACTCTTCCATCTATGAAGAGTGTTTGATTCCACCATATCTGAGAGTAGAGAAGAAGATTTTTGAAGTTTTTGTTAATTTGACCCTTTTTAGCCCCGCCCATTAGCCACTGGGGGTCAGTCAGGGCCAACATGTGCATACCATCAATCTGTTATCCCATACTGATAATGTTAACCAAGTTAGAATGAATTCCAATAGAAATCCAACAAATTATAGTCAAAAATGTGATTTCCCTATATAAACTATAGTAAAGTTTACCCCCTCCCCAGGAGCAAACCCGAGACCCCTGGGTCATGAAATTCACAATTTTGGTAAAGCACCTTAAGACCCTTCCATCTATGAAGAGTGTTTGATTCCACTATATCTGAGTAGAGAAGAAGATTTTTTAAGTTTTAGTCAATTTGACCCTTTTTAGCCCCGCCCCTCAGGCCCCTTGGGGGTTGGGACCATATAATTCACAATTTTGGTTGACTTTTAGCCATAGAAGCTTCCTGCCACATTTCATTGAATTTGGTGTAGGGGTTTTGGAGAAGAAGTCGAAAATGTAAATTGTTTACGGACGCACGACGCACGACGACGGACAAAAGGGGATTAGAATAGGTCACTTGAGACTTTGTCTCAGGTGACCTAAAAATCTAGATGGTCATTCTCACTACGTTACATGAAAACGTAGTGAGAATGACCATCTAGATTTTAATTAGATTGGGCATTATGTTTGATAACCTTCACCCCAGCATGTTTTAAGTTAAACATCATTTCTCTGCATTATTGACCCCTGTAACCTTGAACAAAATTCAAGATCATTCATTTGAGCAATTTTGATAGCGCCAAACTCATGCATGCTATAGGCGAAATATCATGTCTCTGTTCCTTGCTTAAGGAGGCAGCGGTATATTAAAAGTTAAAAGCAACAAACCAGAGATCACAAATTGGCGCAAATTTAAATGGTGCATATAATCACTATCGTTTAAAATGAATTTATATGATATATCAATACTTCCCACAGGTATATGATTAGTATTCATAGCGCGCAAAAGCAATAAATCTGCCAACAGCAAGAAACCTTTTTACAAATGAGCATATGTAAACCTTGATATACGTTTTGCATACATTCATGCAATGATCTATATTGAATAATTTAATTTAGATTTTTAAAACAATTTACAGTCCAACCCATTTAATACAAACTCTGATAATACAAAAAAAATCAAATCACCTGCAAACCGTGTGCATTATGCTTATATGGTTTACCCACGTAATACGAATCGGTTAGGACGAAAACCCGGATAATAAAGAGATATATGTTGGGGTCCCTTGACCACTTTTTGTGTTGTTTTAAACCCACATAATACGAAGTGTCAAAGTCAGAGTCAGCCAAGTGCGACGAAGGTAAGTATTCATGACCTTTGTCTCGTTCCGACCCACGCGCTCTATAGAAAGTGTATACAGCTGTAGGCAGGTATACACTTAAATGATTAGTGTTATATTAAAAAAATAATATCAAACACTGCGTTATTTTGGTTCACTTTGTTGTTGGGGTGTTCACAGACAACACATACGCTATGGAGTATGGAGACACTGACCAAAAAACGAAAACAAAACTTTTCTTTAGATGTGAAAATCGACAGCGAACCGGACGACAAAATTACGACTTCTCCTGCCTACAGCCAATCATATCACGGCTAAGCAATACCTTGATATTAGTATTTTCACATCAGAGGATATTACTGAGGCTGACATCAATTCTGTGAAAGGAACAGAGCTCAACGAGAGCGATGATGACGATGATGATAGAACTGACCCGGGAGTTTAAACGCGTTACAGATCGCGAGGCCCGCGAATGCCTTGACAAGTTGAAATCATTCGTTCAAAATCAAAACGACGTTCAAGATTGTTTTTAATTGTAAGTTCAGCTCGGAAAGAGTCAAACAAACACTGGTCAGTATTTTTTTTGTCGCAGCTGCAAAATGTGATTAGCGCGATCGTGTTATGACTATATACATTGTAGGCCTATTGTGTATTGGTAACCGTAAATAACCAGACTGAAACCCTCCACTTGCAATGTATAATGTTTTAATTTTTATATTTAATAATTGATATGCGGTTTTGTTTATTTTTAGTGAGAAAAGTAAAACGGGAGGCCGTCCTTAAATGACCTTAGATGTTAATAGGACGTTAAACAAAATAAACCAAACCAAACCAAACACCACAGAGGAAAAAAAATTTAAAGCAAGGAAGGAAAGAAAAACCAGATTTAAGTGTTGCAATGAGACTTTGGTCCAAACTTTACTGATTCATTTTAATTTTTTTTTAATTTCATCATTTTCATTGTTGTTTGTTTTATTTTGCTTAATTTGTTGCAATTGAATGATTCTGTAATTGTCATGTTTGTGTGTATACATTTTTCGTTTTTTTTTACTGGAAATACATATACGACAGCCAATTGTGTACTTCATATTGATTTTATTCAGTCCCGAAAAACGCAAAAATGATGTTGGAATTATCATCCGGAGAAAGCGAAAAGGGGACAGAGGACCAGTAACGAAAAAAACAGAGAAAACAAAAATAAGAAAAACGATTAATTGATGTCTTTGACGTTGAGAAAACAATTAAGATAAATTCATTACAAACAGATGTAGAAACTAATGAAGGTGTTTGGTGTATCAGATTCGTCTGATTTTATTAGTTTTCTTTCTTTTAGCCACCGTGCTTCGTCCGTCGTCGTCCGCCGTGGGCCAAACTAAACCAAACGTCCTATTAACATCTAAGGTCATTCAAGGACGGCATCCCGTGCGTGCGACATGCATGAGTGTGGTGAGTTCGTATGTGTGTTTTGGGAGGCTGCTGTATGTAAGTTTTAAGTCTCCTTGTGGTAGGCCGGAACTTTTGCCGATTTAAAGTGATATTTCACTGAAGCATACTGCCGAAGACACCCAGCAGCACACCCCATCCGGTCACATTATACTGACAACGGGCCAACAAGCCGTCCCACTCCAAATATGCTGAGCGCTAAGCAGGAGTAGCAACTACCATTTTTAAAGACTCTGGTATGTCTCGGCTAGGGGACAGAACCCAAAACCTTCCTCACAGCGGCGAACGCTCAACTAAAGGCCAAAAGTGAGGCATTGTCAAGGGAGACATTAGGAAGAAGAAAGTTATCAAGAAAGACGAGACAAGATACGATCCCAACTTTAGTCGCCTCTTACGATCATGCAATGGGGGCAGCAGGTACAATTCTTACGCCCTACCTGCAGGGCAGGACTTAACACGAACATACCGCAGCCTCCCAAAACACACATACGCACTGAACACACGCATGCATGTCGCACGCACGGGAGGCCGTCCTTAAACGACCTTAGCTGTTAATAGGACGTTAAACAAATTAAACCAAACCAAACCAAATCCTGTGTGTAATACAAATATGTTCTAGATACTTTCGTAAAAGAAAGACACGTTTAACTAATCATCAAGTCAGAATCGAATCATTGTCGATAAGTGTGATTTGAAGCTTCAATAATTTCAAAATGATATTATTTTAGTTTTCGAATTGAAATGATAAAAAAACTTCTACGCGATAGAGTTAGATTGATGACTGATTAGGATTAATGATAGAAGTGCAGGGATTATACTTCATACAAGTTATTGAAATGCGTGTGAATCATTGGAATTTTAATATATTTGTCTTCATTATTGTTAGGCTAGATATATACTAATCAGTGCTATCGATATATCATCAAGACGAATCAGGCTCGATATGTCAGCAAGATACTGAATATTCATCAATATCATCAAAGAACAGGAAACAGTCTCATTTTTTTTCGACAATGCCCATGTTTGATGAATAGCTTGGTTTTGATTAAGTAGATTACTTCTCTTTGAAGGTTACTTGAACCATGCATGTTAATATGTGCTAAGGAATACGTATTCACGAGGTCTGAAGCTTCTTTGTGGGAAGGTATAAGTACAATATGTTTTACCATATTTACAGCTGTGAATTTCCTAGAGACTTCCAATATCATTTCGGTAATTACGGGGCCTCCAAAATCACATTCACTTCAGGAATGTATCTCGCACTTAAAAGCCTTAGATTATCATAGTGAAATGACGTTAAACACTAAACAAAATTGAATTGCCATAATCCATCACCATTAATGTTAAACTAACATTGACAGGTATAGTAATACTTAAAATTAATATTGTTATACCGCATGATAAAGTTATTAAACATGTCTCATGTGAATTTAAATTTCTACAAAATATTTAAACATTGATGAAGCAAAATTAAAAAAATATACAAGAATGGATTAATTAAACCCTCTTTTTTCAGAGAGGCGGCCGAAGCAATAGCAGTACCTCTCGCTATTTAACATCTCGCTTAAAATAAGAAATTTACAGAATGATTGTAAAAACGTTTAACATCAATTGTGTAGGATTTTAACGGCAAAGGAGACACCACAGAGGAAAAAATTAAAAGCAAGGAAGGAAAGGAAAAACATATTTAAGTGTTGCAATGGGACTTCGGGGGCTATGTCCAAACTTTACTGATTCAGTTTTTATTTTTAATTACATCATTTTCATTGTTGTTTGTTTTATTTTGCTTGATTTGTTTAAGTGTACAATTGAATGATTTTGTAATTGTCATGTTTGTGTGTATACATTTGTCGTTCTTTTTTTTACTGGAAATACATATACGACAGCCTAACGTGTACTTCATATTGATTGTATTCAGTCCCGAAAAACGCAAAAATGATGTTGGAATTATCATCCGGAGAAAGCGAAAAGGGGACAGGGGACCAGTAACGAAAAAAAACAGAGAAAACAAAAATAAGAAAAACGATTAATTGATGTCTTTGACGTTGAGAAAACTAAATTAAGATAAATTCATTACCAAAAAGATGAAGAAACTAATGAAGGTGTTTGGTGTACCAGATTCGTCTGATTTGAAATACATAATGAAATAGAAAAAAAGGATAAGAAAGAGAGAACTGATTTTATTACAGTTTTCTTTCTTTTTATGTATCCCTACATGTTTAAATTATATGAGAAGAAAATGTTATGGTTATTTTAGCAAAGTGACTTTGACACGAATTATCATCCTATGGTAATCTTTATGCACGAATAATAAATGTAATCAAACTTATGCTTCAGATATATGCTATACATGCACAATAATTTATATATACATCTGTATTACTTATTTTCTCGACCATGTGCTCGTATTCGTGTCAAACTCCTGTGTGTAATACAAATATGTTCTAGATACTTTCGTAGAAGAAAGACACGTTTAACTAAGCATCACGTTCAAGTCCGAATCGAATCATTGTCGATAAGTGTTATTTGAAGCTTCGATAATATCAGAATGATATTGTAGTTTTCGAATTGAAATGATAAAAAAAACTTCTACGCGATAGAGTTAGATTGACGACTGATTAGGATTAATGATAAAAGTGCAGGGATTATACTTTATACAAGTTATTGAAACGCGTGTGAATCATTGGATTTTTAATATATTTGTCTTCATTATTGTTAGGTTAGATACTAATAATTTGGTTTGGTTTGGTTTATTTTGTTTAACGTCCTATTAACATACTAATCAGAGCTACCGATATATCATTAAGACGAATCAGGCTCGATATGTCAGCAAGATACTGAATATTCATCAATATCATCAAAGAACAGGAAACAGTCTTATTTTTTTCGACAATGCCCATGTTTGATGAATAGCTTGGTTTTGATTAAGTAGATTACTTCTCGTTGAAGGTTACTTGAACCATGCATGTTAATATGTGCTAAGGAATACGTATTCACGAGGTCTGAAGCTTCTTGGTGGGAAGGACTTTCAAAGTGTTTCTGGGAGATCTCCAAAAACACAATCTCACCGACGCATGCATCTCGCAAATATAGGGGCCGTAAAGAAACGTTCAGATCTGTTGGTAGGACGATAAATAATACTAAACCAATGAAAGATATCAACAATTAATGAAACGACCGTTCCTTAATTAGTCTTATAAGAAACAAAATGTTGTAGAAAACAAAAAGCTATTACATTCTGTTCAACCTCTTGTGACCTGTTGTTTTACATAGAGAAGAAGATATTTTGAAATACTTCAATATCTTATTCTATGATGATCAACAATGCTACATATGGTTATTTAGTGGGGATCTTAATGGTTTCAAAGATATATCAAATAAACGAAATCCTAGCGGGTCGGGAAATATCCGAGGATCCACGTTTACAACAGGGTTGCGTTTATCGCTTTATGCCCAGTGATGCGTATTGTTATTGCGTGCAGATCTCAACTGTTTCAAAATAACAACCAAGATACTAAGTACCTGGGCTTATTTTTACATCATGATTATGTTTATCTATAGATGCCTAGCAATGTTATATATGGTTATTGGGAGGGGATATCAGCGGTCTTTCATAGCAATATAGCCATTTTGCTTTCGTTGTCCGCCCCTCAACCCCTGGGGGTAGACCCCGCTATTTGTAACTTTTTGAATCACCGCCACCAAACCCGGGACCTCCGAACACTGCCCTGCAGGTAGGGCGTAAGAATTGTACCTGCTTCCCCCATTGCATGATCGTAAGAGGCGACTAAATTTGGGATCTTACCGTTTCTCTTTTTTCTGAACAACTTTTTTCACCCTAATGTCTCCCTTAATAATGCCTCACTTTTTGCCTTTAGTTGAGCGTTCGCCCCTGTGAGGAAGGTTTTGGTTCTGCATGTCGCACGCACGGGAAGTCGTTCTTAAATGACCTTACATGTTAGTAGGACGTTAAGTAAAATAAACAAAACCAAACCGCGAAAGGATCCGATTAGTCAAATAGGAGTGATATCCGTCGCTTGGTTCGGCAGAAGTTGTTTTGTAGTTATTAAGCCAAATTTCATTCCTTCTACACCTCCCCTCAGCCCTTTCCTTTTGAAGTTTTTTTAATACCCACCATATACAGTCGTATAAGGCTCATTCCAATCAGTTTCATTAATTTGTTGACGGACGACGGGCGCCACGGTATGGTACTAGCTCGCATTATGATCCTTCGGACCAGGTGAACTAATAATATATGGTTAAAAGGTCTGAAATGAAAAAAAATATAGTTTGCTTTATCAATGCTGATGACCTGGTAAAAAATCACTAACTCAAAATTTTCAATCAAAATTTCAAATTAAAAAGAAAATTGATTATGATTATCATTTTTGAATTTTTTTCTGTGTTTAGTAAACTATAAGTGTTTACATCCCGACTGTTATATTGCAATTATTTAATAGTTATTTAAGCCAACACATCTTTGCTAGAAGAAAAATGCATTTGACATATATGTTAATCTGTCGTATGTATATATTGCCAAGAGTAGGTCAGGGATTTGATGTCTCATTTTCTTACCAATTGTCAGAGGACATGTATCATAAGATCACTTACAGTATGTAATTACGTACCGGTAAAACAATGCTGTGCCTGCGTCTTACCTGTGTTACCAAAAGTTCTCAATTTTGGTATCACAGTTCACATTAACCAATATGTCCATATGAATTTTCTTGCGAAGAAATCTTTTGTCCTACTATGCACTACCTTGCATGTTCCAAAATTTGAGCACTCCTGTGTTAACACGTTTAATTACAAAAATATCTATTGATAAATCAATTGCAAATACTTTTGTTATGTTCACTATGTTTTGGCATAAATAAATTATATTTCCTTTATAATTGAAAGCTTTACAGCAACTAGTTTCTTTACTCGGTACGTGATTTTGGGGACAAAAGATGTATTTTAATTTCTTTACTCGGTACTTGATTTTGGGGACAAAAGATGTATTTTTATTATAAATCTTTGTGATCGTCGGTATATGTGTGTGTTGTTAAAGATGAAAGCACGGTACAAATTTTAATTATATAGAGTGAGGAGTAAAACATGATGAATCGTAAATCGGGAGACTGTCAAGTAACTGAAAAATACTACTCTGACAATATCGTTTAAAGTTATATGTCTAACCGTACAACTCAGATTTGTATTAGATGGGAGTAGACATTTTTATATGACCCCTGAATTCGTTGAAACCCGTGTCTGAGAGTTAGAGGCGATGTAAGAAATATCCAATAGGAAGTCGAACAATAATAATCCTAACCACCTACTAACAACGGGGGAAGCAGTCTCCCTGATGGAAAACAAATGAGTACTATGTATTTACCAGGGTATTGAAACCAACGCCTTCAACGGAGGAACGAACGTTAAAATAAAGGCCTGTCAAGAAAGACAACGTAAACAAGCTCTTCAGGATAAAAATATCCATAATTAAGTCGCTTCTCAGCAAGACTAGATCAGCTAGATCTACCTTCAGGTTTTTGCATGCATATCAGAGGAATTTGTCATGTGCATATATTATGCGCTGTCACAATAAAACGGCTGGTTTGCCTGTATTTGCCACAGAGCATTATCATGGCGTGTCATGTGATGGCTGTTTATCTTTTGGTAGCAATCGTTGGTGTCTTTGTCAGCTCAACGGCGGCTTATACGTAAGTAAAGGAGAATGGAGAAGCGAGGGGCAGTTTTAGTATTGTTACTTCTTAGTGATTTTTATTTAATAACAAAATAAATGATTATTTTAGTATTTTAATATTGCTCAGAAATTATATCCTTTCATTTTGACGATACTCAGTTGACTTCATGATCAGATGTAGTAGATGCGTTTTACTGAACAACATTTTGGACATTGCTACTTTTTCTTGCTTACTTAATTTTTTAAACTGAAACGGAGATCGTTCGACTTTCTGATATATTTGCTGTTGATAGGGTGTGTTATCGTTAGATATAATTTTGATGTCTTAAGCCTATTGATAGGAAATTGAACAGTAAACCAAACTTAAGGATCGTTTTGAATGTTCTATGCAATATGATTATTTTTAGATGACTCAACTTTGGTATATTTATATGTAACATTGAAGATCTTTAAACCTGCCTGTTCTGATCAATCAAACTTGTATGGACGGAACACGTATGCAAAGAGAAGTATAGGGTTTTTTCCTAAATGTATACGGTTAAAAGATGTCACAAAACGTAAGAAAGATTGCAGATCAGATATTGTTCCAGTTAACGAAATCTAGTCCAGAGATCTCATTTAATATTATTTAAGATATCTATTTCAAACGTAAATATCATTTCGGCAACATTCAAACAGTTGAATGTGGTTTGGCTAAGAATTATATATTGTTCTATCAGCAGCTAAAGTCATTCAAATAGTATTCAACAAAGTACATACAGTACTAACAGTTAAATGTGAGTGATTTTGTTTTCGGAAATAAATCACAAAGGTAAATAACATGAATTGCCTTTTAACTAGTATCATTATTCAATTGATCAATTTGCTGTTTTTTTTGTTAATTTTAATTCAGACACCCGAAACGCGGTTTTTTTCTCAAAAAATGCCCAAGAGGTACCATCCCGGCCATTGCTTTACTTGACCCCGCCGTAGGCACGCTCCAGCTATCGTGTCGAAAGGCGCCAGTGCCTGATGAAAAATGTGTACTTTTGGGTGAGTGATATTATAGTTAGTGTTGCATTCCCCACAGTGAAAATACAAACGCAATAGTTGTTTTTTACACTGTCAAATAGTGAAAATATATAGATATACCTTTTCAGTTATGTTCCATGATTTCGTTCAACCCATTTGGTAAGGATGTTCATTTCGAATCGACTATGATTTGCAATAAGCTATGCTATTTTGATTGTATTGGATATTATATTCATTACATTGCTGTAATACACCTATCAAATATGCATGTAAAAGCTTTGAATTGATCGTGTTTCTTCAATAGATGCCAACATAATTATGTAAATGCTTTAAAATGATTGTTTCTTCAATAGATGCTGACATGATTTGGTAAACGCTTTAAAATGATTGTTTCTTCAATAGCTGCTGACATAGTTATGTAAAAGCTTTAAAATGATTGTTTCAACAAAAGATGCTGACATAATTTGTAAAAGTTTTAAAATGTTTGTGTTTCTACACTAGGTGAAAGCAATCCAAGACAATCCAGTATGTGTCCTCCCAACTTTTCGTTTCGGGGCCTAGAACAACAACGACCAATCTGCTGTAAACTGAAAGGTGAGTCACCGGAAAAGCAGTAACATAAAATACAATGGGTTTGAAATAAGTGATGTTTAGATTTCTCCTTGATTCTGTGAACGTCTTTCTAATCTGATGCTGTTTGGCCCAACTAATTGTAGATGTGCCGTAAATAATACAATACCATGACTGCAATGACCAGGTTCATTTGCTTTTAGTAAAGTTTCGCAGCAGTCGGCACTTTGAGTCATATAGGGCAAAACACCAAGTTTAAAAAATACATATATAATATTTTTTAATAAGACTCAAATAAAACAGTAAAACATTGAAAGGTAAAGTTCTAAAAACCACCGATACCAAACTAACTTGTTTGCAATTAAATACTTTTCCTGTTGTATACGAAATAATGAGTGATCGCATTGTCCGTCGTCACGCGTCGTCAGTCGCACATTAGTTTTTCGGACTTTTTCCCCCCTTAACGCCTGCCACATCAATTTGTAACTTAGTATGTGACTTCATATAATGTACAGTTTGAGTTCGAACCCTAGGTCAATATTCCATTTTGCTGGAGTTGTTGCCATTTCCACATAGGAAATTTTCATAATTACCTGTTTTCCGTGTAAATTTTTTTTTTGTGCGCCAGTTTTGGTCCTTTGCACATTGCAAATTCACATAATTAACCATTTTTCTGACATTTTTTTAACGTTTGCCACCGCAACGTTTAACTTCGGTTGATGGCTTCGTCATGATGAATGATAGTGCGAGTTCTAACCCTTGCCAATATTCCATTAGTTGAGGGCTTACCATATCAATGTTTATATAACTTGATCATAATAGATTAACAGTTCAAATGACATCCCATATCAATATATGTTTTTGTTCTTGAGTAATAACCCTTTGAATTTTCCTCTTTTTAACTTTATTTTTGTTTTCTGACATTAATCACATAAATATTTTAACTTAAAACACGACTTGTTCATGAATGAGGGACTACTGTTCGAGGTCAATACTTGCATCAAATTCCATCTTGCTGGAGTTTTGTCACACAATCGAAAGACAAAATCATGATACCATCAGCATATTACCTCAGATGTTGTGTGGACGTTAAATCCGAAGCATGCTGCTTTATTTTCATATGATGATTATACAATTTTCAAAAGCATCATCTCTCACTTCGCCTCTGTGGAGCATAAACATTTTTCATCATTGCAATTTATCTTTAAATTTTTTAATAGATGTGTGTACAACGTTTCTTATATAATTTTGAATATGATGTTCCCTAGTTTCAAATATTACCATAATAGCTGAACAAACAGAAATGTGTGCTGACACATACGTTTATAGAAAGAAATAAAACATATTTCACTTACAAATCAGGAGAGTGTAAAGATACAGGTATGTCTTCCTCAAAATCTGATCCGCAACTGAATTATCACTGAGAAGCTGACCCGTTACGTGGTACAGGAAGTACGGCCTATCCCTTTTGTTGTCTTCACAACATATAGCCTAGGGTCATATGGACTTAAATACTTTCGAGTCCCGAATATGAAAACTCTATTCAGTTCCGTGGATTCGAAAACATTATTGAGCTACTTGAAATAAATCGATATATTCTATAGACTTTAATGTCTTTTACCTTTCTCCCTTTGACGATTAATATATATTACAAAGTTACATAATCCATTCGTATATATATATATATATATATTACCATTTTTAACCAATAATCAATTTTATCATAATGATCTAAATATACAATACAAATGCTTTTTAAAATGACCAATTTTATCTGATTTTAACATATAAAATCAAAACGATATCATTGTTTGGCCCTAAATGACCCTTGTTGTCGATGGGCCGTAAAACTCAAATAAACAAACAAACAAAAACTTAACCTGATACTGACCAGGTAGTATATGTAGTCATATTAGCTTATTAAGTATTTAATTATTGAGGGCTTAGGTGTAGAGGCAAAAATGGTCTGTGTAACTGTAACCTAGATTTTGAATAGTGTGATGTGTTCGGATCTGAAGCTTAAATAGATCCATTATAGAAAGCCCAAATACTACACATAAATACATTAACTTATCTGTTAGATAAATAGTTAAATTGTAAACGGTAAATTGTCCATTGCATACAATGCACTGAGGCTGGTCCTCACGCTTCAATAAGTAGGAATGTGTTATATATGTATGGTCCATCCTCGTCTCGTCGATTGTCTCTACATCAAGCAGACCATTTTCCGATATTTCCTTTGAGTTTAGTTAATTTTCCATTTATTTTGCCACTGTGATAATAAAAGCTTGGTTGCAAACAGCTTAAAATCGTTAAAATGAAGTTTAAACTCAGTTGGTGGAAGTGCTAATGCCGTTTTTGAAGCGCGATCTGCTTTTTCATTGCCAGATATTCCAGTATGTCCAGGAACCTAGAAACATATAATATGACAATTTAAGGCGAGACTATGCAGTAGAACCAGTATTTTTTGGAATAGAGCTGTTATTAAGATTTCTGCAACTAACACTGTGTAAGACAGATAAAGCGTATGAATAGATAATTGCTCTCTTTAAATTGTTAATTTAATGTGTTAGAGAGTGCGGCAGATTGTGTATATTAGAATATTAAGTGCTTTAAGGCATTAACTTCTTACTTATCTGTGGTTACATAATCATTCTTATCTAATATAAGTTCACAGTTAGAAATACAGATTCGTTAACACGAATGTGTATGTTCTCTAAGAGTAATCAGGATAGCAAGTTCAATTCTGTTCAATAACGATATGATCCGTCAACTTCTGTACAAAGTTGTTTTATTGTTCGTTGGTATAGTGGTTAGTGTTGAGCATTTTCATTGATGTTGGCTGTAAAATATTACTGTAAGAATTTTATTTTTACAGTAATATTTTACAGAAAATTCTCGACGATCTCTTATGCAAGGGATATAT
>NC_047031.1:24223210-24271189 GCF_902652985.1 Pecten maximus | reverse complement strand
AAGCCAGAAGTATACCGTTTTTAGAATTGAAAACTTCATCTTTCAACAATGTGGAATAAGTGATGTGGATATGTATATTAATCACTATTTGGTCCGGATGAAGTGGTCTGAGAGCTTTTACAGTGGAAGGAAACCGGAGTGCAGGGGAGATAACTCATGTAGTCGGGTAGGTAAACCATAGCCGTTAACTTGGAATAGAACCCTGGTCGCATAATTGAAAGTAAGATGAGTTACTTGTGATTTTAACACAGTACCACTAAACACTTATCAATTAAATTCTTCGAATTTGATTTAAGTCAAACATGATGGTATAAATATATAGACAAACACCAACTGATAAAATTTAAACACTTAGCAACTGGATACTTGATTCTGTCATGGATCTTGGTAAAACCTTTTGCAAAGATCACATGGCAGCGGCGACATTTACAAACCTCAATGCATCCTTCAACGGATGTTTTTTGTAGAACTGCTTAAGTTAGTACTCACGCTGAACAACTTCACATTCAACGGATAACACTAATTAGTGGTTAGTGTTACGGTGATACAGGAACATCTGTAAGGTCCATCTTGAGGAATGCATTCGTTTCGCGAATAAGTTCCATCGGACCATGAAGTTTGCTGCCGACATTATGAACGCTTTCTCTTTAATAGAAACGTGCCAACCACCAAAACTCCTCCGGTAACCAACAAACCAGTTTTGCTTATTATCGACATTCTTTTCTGATGATGACACCCTTTGGTGAAAATAAAGGGAACAATATTTGCACCGTCCATGTTGAATTTGTGCCAAATCTTTATATCTGTACTCACTATTTACCTGGTTCATACTTTTGGCCCCATCTCTTAGTCCAGGGTAGTGGTCTCTTCATTCGTTCAATTACTTATCCCCATCGCTGTGGGTTGTTTTCAATAAGATAAAGTTGATATATAACGCTAGACTCCAGAAAAGAATTCTCTAAAAGTAAAACACTCATATCATCCTTTTTGACCCCGCACAACAGCACCTTTGAGTAAGACGAATCACTTGTAAAATTTTGAATCCCTACCGCATAATGATGGTAACAGTCAAATATGAGATATCTGATATTTATTGCTGACTTTAGAAAGCAGTCATTGAGAACAAAATAACCAAGTCCACTGTTTGGACCCGTCCTTCAGCTCTAGGGGAGATTAGTCCCTCCATTTGTACAATCTGGAATACCCATCTCTCTTGAATGCTTCCAACTAAATATGAGTGAACAGTCCAAGAGAATAATTCGTTAAAAAAGGGCCATGGCCTTAACGGTCACTTAAGGTTTGATAAATTTGGCAGATTGTATTCCCGTGACCTTGAATTTTAGGTCAACATTGTTCATTCCAGTATGCTACAAGCCATATATCATATTTGTATTTTCTCACGAGAAGAGGTTTAAACTATTTTAGCGTACTTGAGCCTGGTGGCCTTGAATGAAGCTCAATTTTGCCATTGATTTTTTTTCGCGTTGATTATTATCTTATATATTAAATTTGCATTTGGTAGTAACAAAAGGAATTTGTGAGCAAAGAAACGTTTTTGATAATGAAGTAATCAATGAAAGAGCAACAAATATTTGTGCAAAATTAAAAGATTCAACATTAAAAAATTTCACCCTGAACAATAAACAAGTGTACAATAATGTAGGAAAATAAAAATTAGAAGACGTTACAAGCTTTTAGTAAAATTGCTTCCGATGGCCCAATATCGGGTATCTTAGCCTCTTGCTTCATTAGAAGACGTTACAAGCTTTTAGTAAAATTGCTTCCGGTGACCTCCAATAAAGGGCAATGTCATCTTTTGAACAATCTTGATATACCTTCACTCTTGCATGCTATAGGTCCAATATCAGGTCTCTGGACCTCTAACATACTGAGAAGAAGCCATATACAATTTTAGCATATTTTACCCCTGTGATCTTGAGTGAAGGTCAAGGTCATTCATTTGAACAATCTTTATAGCCTTTTACCCCAGCACGCTATATGCCCAATATCTGGTTTCTGGGTCTTTTGCTTAAAGAGAGCAGATGTGACCTATTTGACCTTGAATGGAAGTCAAAGTTATTCATTTGAACAATCCTGATAGCCCTTTACCTCAGCATGCTTTAGGTACAACTTATCACAAGGAGACTTAATACGAACATACCACAGCCTCCCAAGGACACATACGCACTTACAACACTCATGCATGTCGCACGCACGGAAGGCCGTCCTTAAATGACCTTAGCTGTTAATAGGACGTTAAACAAAATAAACCAAACCACAGATACAACTTAATTTTAAAAGATTTTAGCATATTTGATCCCGGCGACCTTGAATGATAATCAAGATCATGTTTTAGGTATAATATTTCATAACCTTCACCCAAGCATGCTTTAGGCCAAATATCAGTTCTCTGGACTTCTTAAATGAGAAGCCATATCAAAATTAAGCATATTTGAGCCCTGTGACCTTGAGTGAAAATCAAGGTCATTCATTTGAACAATTTTGATATCCCTTTACCCAAACATGATAAAAGCCTATTATCATGTCTCTTGACCTCTTGCTTAATGAGAAGTCATTAAAAAAATGGTATATTTGACCCCTGTGACCTCATTTATTTAGACCAAGTCTCCGGGCACCAAGCTAAGAAGATCTGGTTTAAATTATTTAAGCATAATTGGACCCTGTGACCTTCAAAAAAATTTCAAGATCAATAGATAGCGGCTTACCCATGCATGATATAGGCCTAATATCTGATCCCTGCTTAAGGTTTGGTTTGGTTTAGTTTAATGTTTAACGTCCTATTAAAAACTAAGGTAATTCAAGGACGGCCTCCCGTGCGTGCGACATGCATGCGTGTGATGAGTGCGGATGTATGTTTTGGGGGGCTGCGGTATGTTCGTGTCAGACTCCTTGTGATAGGCCGGAACTTTTGCCGACCCATAGTGCCGAAGCACACTGCCGAAAACACCAGCAGCACCCCCCACCCGGTCACATTATACTGACAACGGGCGAACCAGTCGTCCCACTCCAAATATGCTGAGCGCTACCATTTTTAAAGACTCTGGTATATCTCGGTTAGGGGACAGAACCCAAAGCCTTCCTCACAGCGACAAACGCTCAACTAAAGGCCAAAAGCGATGCATTGTCAAGGGAGACATTAGGAAGAAGAAAGTTGTTCAATATTAAGGAGGCTTCGGTATGTTTGTGCTAAGATCTAGATATAATTCGTATGTATTGCGGAAGAATGTGTTGCCATTCTGTTCTGTACAGGTGTCAAAAACTTTAAAATTTATTTGACCTCGACTTTCAATAGTTGCTTTACATTGCTATTTGGTGTAGGTTTAGTTTAAGAATGGAATCTCTAGCAAATATTTCAAGTTCAAAGGTCACATAAGTACAAAATTTGAACCCAAAGTCAGAGTGACAACATTGCAACTCCGCCGTTTTTTTCCCATTAGCGATCACAATCAAAATTGAATGGGTTCAACTAAGGATAACCTACATATAAAGTTTATAAAAATATAATTTTAGTAGTTTAGTAGCGATACAAATGATTCCTGAAAAATACTTAAAGTTTTAATGTTGACATTTGACAATATCTAAATTAAGAGACACAAGAATGTTTCATATGTGCCATTGTCCCCAGTTGATATTATCTAGCATGGTCATAAAACAATGTATCGGCTTAGTAAAGCTATATCGGAGTTTCCGGCGTTTTTCACATGGGCTGTACGACTTTTTCCTTTTTCCAATTATGAGATCTTTGAAATTTATAAAAGTACTTAAATAGGATATTATTTTATTTCTGGTTTACACCAAAAAAATTAAATAGATAAAGAAAACAAGCGAGAAATTGAGGGTAATCATCAATGCTGATGTACGGGGTAAATTGTAAGTAACTGTAATTTCGGAACTTAAAATTTAAATATTCATTTTTAAACAAATTGATGTAGTGTATATCTCTACGGATAGAGGCTTGTCTAAATGATTCCTTTTGGAACCTTTGTTCCCCCATCAACATATGCAGTGATATAGTGTTTATTAGTAACATAAATATGTAACGAAAATTTACAACATTTCTCTGAGATACAAGGTTCAGTTCTAATTAGTGTCCCCGGTTAGGAGAACCAGTTGACTGACTGTAGATTTGATACATGTTAGCGAGATGATTGAGAGCCTAACAAACTCATTCCGTTTACATGTATATCAATCAATACGCTAATTAGAATACCGCTAAAAACTCATCGAGTGTTATGTGTCCCCTCAGTTTGATTTTAATTGTGCATAAAAACAAATATTAAAAATGAATATATCTTTGATATCTGTCTACTTCCAGCAGATAGAAATTAATATTCATAGCGGACAAAAGCAGTAAATCTCCCAACAGCAATAAAGCCTAATTACTAATGAGTATGATGCCAATAGGTAAAATGATATCACAATGCATAATAATCTTGATAGACTTTTTGCATACATTCATGCAACGATCTGCGTTGAATAAGTTAATTTTTATTCGTAAAACAATTATCATTGATTCTTTAAAGTCTCTTTGAAGAATATAATATTATTATAGCCTGATATATTGGAATGACTTGAAACAGCTATTCACACCATTATACATTCCTCTAAAGAGTACCAGGAAAGCATAATTAGTACCCTTTTTTTTTTTTAGATATATGCATTCATTTTCCTTGTTAAACCTTAACAGAGTATAAAGTACTAGGAAGAGTGGCGCAGCGGTATAAGTTTCGGTTATTTATGGCTAGGCGATTGGATGCCGTAGATCGTGACTCCGAGGTCCGGTCAGGGCACGAGTCATAAAGTTGTCTTCCTTCGTCATTTGTGTTACTATGTTATATAAAACGAAACGCGAACATGACAACTGAAATTCCATATCATTTTAAAATAAATCGTATTATTTTCCTGCAATGAATATTTACTTAATGTTCAACAATATTTGCATTGTAGGTATGGTATCCTCGTTGTTCCTAGCATAAAAACAGCAAACAAATAACTCCGGTGCGGATTTTCTCCAGTTGAAATAAGCAACACGTCTGGTTAGTATAAAAGGTGTGTGTATTATTTACAGTAAATGTTAGTCGTTTGTTTAAAAAAATAAATGATTAGGTACTAGAAGTTGTAAATATGTTTGGTACATAATTAATTTTGTTGAATTATTTAGTAAATCTCTGTTTTCGCAGTCAGCTGTGGTTGAAACTTTCTATTTTTCAAACATGTTCTTCACGTTATTAATGTGGTAATATATTCCACGAATATGCTGAAATCGATAGAGTCTATCATGAAGTGTAAATAGTACGGGTTTATCGCATGCTACACAAACCAATTTACCTTCTCCCTTTACAAGAGGCCCATGGGCCTTAACGGTCACCTGAGATTTGAAATATTTCAGTTAATTTAATTGACCCTTTTTGAGCCCTCCCATCAGCCCCTAGGGGTCAGTCAGGGCCAAGAGGTGTATACAATTAAGCTGTCATCCAATGCTGATAATGTTAACAAAGTTAGAATGAATTCTGATAGAAATCAAAAAAGTAATAGTCAAAAATGTGATTTCCCTATATAAACTATAGTAAAATCTACCCCCTCTCCAGGGGCAAACTTGTGACCCCAGGGTCATGAAGTTCATTACATTAGTAAAGCACCATAAGACCCTTCCATCTATGAAGGGTATTTGATTCTACCTTATTTGGGTCTTGAGAAGAAGATCTTTGAAATTTCAGTCTATTTGACCCTTTTTAGCCCTGCCCATCAGCCCCTGGGGATTAGTCAGGGCCAACATGTGCATACCATCAAACTGCCATCCAAAGCTGATAATGGTAACCAAATTAGAATGAATTCCAATAGAAATCAAACAAATAATAGTCAAAAATGAGATTTCCTTATATAAACTATAGTAAAGTTTACCCCCTCCCCAGGGGCAAATGTGCGACCCGAGGGTCATGAAATTCACAATTTTGGTAAAGCACCTTAAGACCCTTCCATCTATGAAGAGTGTTTGATTCCACCATATCTGAGAGTAGAGAAGATCTTTGAAGTTTTAGTCAATTTGACCCTTTTTAGCCCCGCCCCTCAGGCCCCTGGGGGTTGAGGACCATATAATTCACAATTTTGGTTGACCTTTAGCCATAAAAGCTTCCTGCCAAATTTCATTGAATTTGGTTTAGTGGTTTTGGAGAAGAAGTTGAAAATGTAAAATTGTTTACGAACGCACGACAGACGACGCACGGAGGACGACGACGGACAAAAGGGGATTAAAATAGGTCACTTGAGACTTTGTCTCAGGTGACCTAAAAATGTGTAACAGATGTGGGACAAAATCTAGGGTGGGCAATTAAGACATCGTCTCTTCTGATTGTTCTTTATCCAGGCAGCATCATGAGGTTGAAGGTTTAAAAATCCGTTTAAGGTATATACATATCGGTGATTACCTAGAATGCCAACACGGCCAGGAACCCTTTTATATCAGAGTATTTTTTAGTCAGAATTATTGCGATTCGAAAAACAGATAATGAATCTTAGAATACAAATGCTGTTGTAGAGTTATGATTTCAAATTTAATATAACACTAAATTGATTGCGTTTGATAAAGTGATTATTTTATCTGTAAGAAAAAATGAAGTTACAATGTATGTTACTACCGAACAGACTAAAAATTTAATGCGAGAACTAGGGAACAATGAAATCTTTATGTGAAGTGTCAGTAATATCCCTCTAGGACGTCTCAAAAAATGACTGTGGTTGGCTGAAATATTAAAGTCATTTTCCTCTTGCAATTGTTAATATCCTATTAACATCTTTGTTCATTTTGAAGACGGCCTCCCCTGAGTACGAGATGCATGCCTGTAGTTTTGACAGGCTTGTATTGTAGAATAATTGTATAACGGTAACGTTAACAAACATTTACAAGTCTGTATGTAATCGGAGCATTCGATCATGAATGAAGAGACTGCCGTACGTTCCAGTTTGCCTGCTTCTCATAGTGCAAGCTAACCTCGATTTTATAGTGCTACTTCACTGAAACACACAGCCCCATACACCCAGTAAGACACCCTATCCGGTAATATTTTACGCGCTTAAGACGGAGTAATATCTAGTTCTAGGTTCTGGTTGTCCCGGTCATTGACTAAAGGCCAAGGCTGAGGAGGAAGTGTTAAGTAAGCAAAACATTAGGAAGAACATTGTGTAGAGACAAGTGCGATGAGGGCAGCAGGTACAATATGCAGCGTTTCACATATATGTCAGACAGATCAATTTGAAATATTCCACATATGCATACATAATGATGTATCAACAGAGAGCTCGTTATGTATGTAAAGATTAATCGTCCACTTATAAAATCATCCTAAAGAAGTGCTCTATCAAAGGAGACATTATTTAGAAAAAAAGTTCGTTAGATTTCGGTCCCTAGATTTTACATTTCCTGTTTTGGTCGTCTCCTTTGATCACTTGAATCCCATTGACGAGTCCTAGAAGGACGGAAAAGCTACATAACGTAGCAACCTAATTAAAATCGACGTAGTGAGAATGACCAGATATTTTCTTTAGAGAAGTCTATGCAATATTAACAGTAGTTTAATACAACTTAATAAAGGAAAATATCCCTTGATAGGCGTATGTAATACTTATGGCGTAAGAATTGTACCTGCTGCCCCATTGCATGATCGTAAGAGGCGACTTAGTTCGGGATATTATCTTTTCTCCTCTTTCCTCCTAATGTCTCCCTTGACAATTCTTCACTTTTGGCCATTAGTTGAGCGTACGTCCCTGTGAGGAAAGCTTTGGGTTCTGTGAGTTTTTAATAACAATGGTAGTTGCTACTGCTTAGCGCTCAGCATATTAGGATTGGGACGACTGGTTTGCCCGTTGCCAGTATAATGTGACCGGGTGGGGTGTGCTGCTGGGTGTCTTCGGCAGTATGCTTCAGTGAGGTAGCACTATAAATCGGCAAAAATTCCGGCCTATCACAAGGAGACATTAACACAAAACATACCACAGCCTCCCAAAATACACACGCACTTACTACATGCATGCATATCGCAGGTAGGGGAGGCCGTCCTTAAATGACCTTAGCTGATAGGAAAGCTGATATTATTTTCATGAACAAATTATTTAGCAATAGAATAGAGCGCAAAATTAACACACGTGTCTTAACCTCACGGATATTTATAATCACAGCTTTACAGTCCGTGTCCTTGAGGATTTTAGTTAATAAAGTAAATGAATATAATTTATTAAAAGAAAGTTATTCATCAAACATGATGTATATATTGTCTAACAGATCGACGATGGGCGCTACGGTATGCCATAAGTTCACTTTGGTCCTTTGAGCTAATGATATAGTGAAAGTTCACATAACAAATATTTAATATTTACCAAAGCCCTTACACCTCTGCCATAAGTAATATGCATTTATCATATCAATTTTTTGTCCTATTTTAGAGACCATGCCTTTAGCAGACCAGGAATGCGAGGCCGCCTCTTCTCACCACTTATCACAGGGACACGACTCGAATTGATGATTACATGTGTTACTAACGGCTGTCAAGCTTGGAATCGCAAATCACAAATGCTCAATTGGTTTTTTGATGAAAGAATATTTAGTTATGCTATACACTACCTTTCAAGGTGCTACAATTTGTGTTAAGTTATTTGAATTTATTTTCATTTTATTCAAATCACTTTTCTGGTGTATTTTTCTCAAACTTCTTATATAGTTTACTCTTTGTCTCAAGTTGTCTCCACGTGATTTTGAGTCCGATTCAGCAAAACAAAAAGGCAGACAGCTGAGTTCAGCATCGCTATTTCACAAAGCAGATATCTTAGATTTTATATGTAGGCTCCTCTTTATATCAAATCGTCAAAGTAGAGAAAATAATAGAACCAATAAAGATTTTGCAATAGTGGAAACCAATAGCATTCTTACTTTAAATTACAACAAATTTGACGAATTGTCTTTTCCTTATTATTCCGATAATATGTGTATATAAATAAACATTACGACGTTACGCGTTTGTTA
Organism: Pecten maximus; assembly: GCF_902652985.1. Classification (NCBI taxonomy): domain Eukaryota; kingdom Metazoa; phylum Mollusca; class Bivalvia; order Pectinida; family Pectinidae; genus Pecten; species Pecten maximus. The sequence continues at coordinate 24,262,155 of NC_047031.1, read as the reverse complement.
CGGTGAACATATGTTTTAATTTCAGGTTTGGTTTATTTTGTTTATTGTCCTATTAACAGCTAAGGTCAGTAAATGGAAGCATATTGAAGTATCGAAAAGTTACCAAGTGAAAGTGCTTATTGTCTACAAGGAGGGATCAAGCAGTTTCAATATATCATAAATTTTATTTCTAACCTATCAGGTGAATTTGAATTTATATAATTTCCTTATATTATAGTTTTTTTTAATGAGCAAGAAAACTGTTCAGGATAAAAAAAATCCCTAATTAGGTCGCTTTTAAATCGTATCAGCATGTGCAACCTGCAGGTTTTCGCGTGCATATCAGAGGAAATTGTCATGTGAATACATTACGAGCTGTCACAATAAAACGACTGGGTTGACTGTAATTGACGCAGAAAATCACTATGGCGTATCATATGATGTCTGTTTGTCTCCTAGTGGCAATCGTTGGTGTCTTAGTCAGCTCAACGGCGGCGTATACGTAAGTACATGAGAATGGAGAATCGAGGGAGCTTGTCATAAATATAATAGGTTTTGTTTTAGAATTTTAATCTTGTTCGAAATGATATCCTTTCTGGTTATTTATGACTTTATGATCAGATGTAGATGCGTTTTACTGAACGCCATTTTGAAAACGTTGACAAAGCTACTTTTCCTTGCCTACTTTAGTATATAAACTAAAACTAAATGTCTGGTATGTTACTATGATATATAATGTTGCTTTTTATGGCAGTTGATAGGACATTGAACAATACTTAACCAATCATTTCATTTTGATTGAACCGTTCAAATTACCTTACAATATTTTATGCACTTGACATCTTTGGTATATTTATATGTAACATTGAAAAAATGCAATTTTTTATAATCTCTTCGATATGGTCTGATTTGTATGAAAACAATACCTAGGCAAAGAGAGGTATGAAGTTTGTTCCCGCACAAAACGTTACAAAATGCGATCAGAAATACAATTACTGTCAGTAAGTTTTATCATTCAAACTGACCAAATCTTGTCCAGGGATCTCATCTCAGATTCTTCAACCGATCTGTTTCAAACGTAAATAAAATATATTGGCGGCATGCTTGATATTTTGGATATTGTGGTTTTGTTTAATATTATTTAACGTTCTATCATAAGCTAACGTCATTCAAATAGTATTCTTATCCACAGATTACCTGTAGTATTAACAGTTGAATCACAAAGGAAAATAAAATGAATATACCAATTGTCCATTAACTAGTCTCATTTTCGATTGCTGAATTTTCTGTTTTCTATTCTAAAGTGGACAACCACAACGCAGGTTGTTCGAAAATTGTCCAAGAGATACCATCCCTTCCAGAGCTTTATTTGACCCCGCCGTAGGAAAATTGCAGTTTTCATGTAGAAAGGCGCCAATGCCTGTTCAATGTGTACTTTTGGGTAAGTGATAAATTATAGTTAAATTTGGCAAGAATGTTTATTTCTAATTGACAAATCTACAATAAAATATGTTAAGATGATGGCATTGGATGATATCTACCTGATATTCCAGTAATTGGTCGTGCTTTATTACCTAAAACAGCCTCTTTCAGCAAATTTGCTATTTCACTGTTCCTAAATTTTTTTTTAAGGAAACCTAGGACAGGTGTAAAGAAAACGAAAATACAACAAAATTGTTTATGTAACAAAACCAACATTCCCCTTTACCAAACCAACAATCTTTTATCCAGTCCTTTTCCCGATGAGCACCAAGTACGAACAATGACGTAGCACACAGTTGATGTTACAGTGATGACATTTGATCCGTATATAATGAATTCAGATAATACGTACTATATTGTTATCCAATTCAACGACTGATAGGTTTTATGGTAGGAGTATACCTACCAATCGCATGCTTTTAAATTATTGCCTTTCTACAATAGGTGCAGTCAGTCCAACACAATCAGTGAGGTGTCCTCAAAACTTCGTGCTCACTCGCAGAACCCAACAACAACAACCAATTTGCTGTCAACTTGAAGGTAAACTGGATAAACAATAATATATATAATAAAACGCGTTTGAAATAATTGAGTTTTAGCTCACGTGCCCGAAGGGCCACTGAACTCATTCCATGGCGCAGCTTCCGTCGTCCGTCATCATTTCCTTGAAGTCCCTACGCATCCCAAACGCCTGAATGAATTTTGATGAAATTTGGTCTGGAGCACCATTGGGCAAAGGGGATCAAACGTTGTATAAATAGAGGGTTTGGCTCTCCTGATGCCAGAGAGGCGGGGCCCAATAGATAAAATACAGGTGAATCCTTTAAAGCCCTACTTATCCTGAATGCCTTAATGGATTTTAGTGAAATTTGGTCTAGAGCATTATTGGGCAAGGGAATCAAATGTTGTATAAACAGAAGGTGTGGGTCCTCTTTGGGCCTAAGGGGCAGGGTCCAAAAGGGGACATTGAGGTAAATCCTTTAAGTCCCGACTTGTCCTAAACGCCTGAATGGATTTCGATGAAATATTGTCTTACGCCTGCCCTGCAGGTAGGGCGTAAGAATTGTACCTGCTGCCCCCATTGCATGATCGTAAGAGGCGACTAAACTTGGGATCTTATCTTTTCTCTTCTTTCTTGATAACTTTCTTCTTCCTAATGTCTCCCTTGACAATGCCTCACTTTTGGCCTTTAGTTGAGCGTTCGTCGCTGTGAGGAAGGTTTTGGGTTCTGTCCCCTAGCCGAGACATACCAGAGTCTTTAAAAATGGTAGTTGCTACTCCTGCTTAGCGCTCAGCATATTTGGAGTGGGACGACTGGTTACCCCGTTGTCAGTATAATGTGACCGCGTGGGGTATGCTGCTGGGTGTCTTCGGCAGTATGCTTCAGTGAGATAGCACTTTAAATCGGCAAAAGTTCCGGCCTATCACAAGGAGACTTAACACGAACATACTGCAGCCTCCCAAAACACACATACGCACTCACCACACCCATACATGTCGCACGCACGGGAGGCCGTCCTTAAATGACCTTAGATGTTAATAGGACGTTAAACAAAATAAACCAAACCAAACCAAATTGTCTTACGCATAATTGGGCAAATGGGATCAAATGTATGAACGGAAGGTGGGTTGGAAGGGCGGGACCCAATAGAAGAAATTGGTTTAAATCCTTTAAATTCCTACTAGCCCTGAATGCATCAATGGATTTTGATGAAATTTTGTCTGGAGCATTATTGAGCAAATGGGATCAATCATTTGATAAACAGAGGGTGTTGCTTACGGTGGCCGGAGGGGCGGGGCCTATTAGGAGAAATTGAGGCCATTAAATCTTTACTAGTCCTGAACGCCTGAAAGGATTTTGATCAAAGGATAAACACGTTCACTTGTGAAATAGAGCTGGAGGTCTTTCCCCACCCCTGAGGACCTAGTTCCTTTGTTATATCTTAGAAACCATTGAGATCCCTACCTGATATCCATGTACAGTATTGCTGGGCATCAAGAGATAAACACAATCCTGATGTAAAAATAGGTCCAAGGGTCCAAAGGGACATCGTGTCTGGGTTTTATCACATACCTACAATAGTGATACAACAAATGTCGGTGAATGTTTTCTGTCGGTTTGTATCACACACACATGTGTGATACAAGATGTTGAATCACTATACTAGCCGGAACTACTTTTAAGGGGAATTCCATTTTCCATGAAACTAAAAATAGACAGTTCATTGGAAGAAAAAAAAGTGAAGCTGTATTTTACAACAATAATTAAAAACTAGAAATTGTTTCGGAACAATTTGACGGGCTTTTCACTATTTAGCATAAATGACCTAAAGGCTTGGTATTTCCAAACATAAAAAACACTATTTTAGAACACTTGATAGGTCTTCCACATTCTAGTTTTGATTAATCTGGCATCCGAGATATTACATTTCAACAAAGGAGTGGACGAAGGGAAATAACTCGTACAGCCTTGTACGAGTTATCTCCCCTCGTCCAACTAACGTTATATCTCAGATGCCGTTATATATCAGATGCCAAATTAATTCAAAATGGCGTTCCGCGTTAATGGTAAACGTTACCGAAACACCAAAAAACATGAAAATCATCAGAATAACATTTTGAATCATACTTAAATTTCTTTTTTTGGAAAAAGATTAAAAATGAAGATTTTCTAAAAATAGACTTATTTGACCCCATAGCGAACGCTTTTATTTGACCTCTGACCCTAAAACTTTTAGTAAGTAAAAGCTAGAGCCAGGCTTTAACTACAAATAACATAATTACCCGACCCCTGTAAAATGAATACTTTTTTAATTATGGGCATTTAAAGTTCTTTAATACATGACGTCATGGCGGCCATCTTGGATTTCAAATCAACTTAAAAAATAACATAACTTGGCCAGGACAATCCAAGGATTATTTCAGCTAAGATTGAGCTGAATGCCACTTGTGGAACTTGAGAAGAAGTTTAAAATGTAAAACTATTTTTAATATAGAATATATAGTGGAAATTCAAAATGGCGTATACCGGAAACCGTATGTGTCACAGAAAAACTGAAAACGTCAAATTTATCAGAATGACATTCTACATCATACTAAGAAATTTTTTTGGAAAAAGATTGAAAAATGAAGATTTTCTAAAAATAGACTAATTTGACCCCATAGCGAACTCTTTTATTTGACCGGCTGACCCTAAAACTTTTAGTGAGTAAAAGCTAGAGCAAGGCTTACCTACAAATAACATAATTACCTGACCCCTGTAAAATGAATACTTTTTTAATTATGGGCATTTTAAGCTTTTTAATACATGACGTCATGGCGGCCATCTTGGATTTCAAATCAACTTAAAAAATAACATAACTTGGCCAGGACAATCCAAGGATTATTATGGCGTACAACAGAAATCGTATGTGTCACAGAAAAACTGAAAACGTCAAATTCATCAGAATGACATTCTTCATCATACTAGGAACTTTTTTTGGAAAAAAGATTGAAAAATGAAGATTTTCTAAAAATAGACAAACTTGACCCCCAGGCGAGCTTTTTAGGTCACCTGAGACAAAGTCTAAAGTGACCTATTCTTATCGCCTTTTGTCCGTCGTCGTGCGTCGTCCGTCGTCCGTCGTCCGTCCGTAAACAATTTACATTTTCAACTTCTTCTCCAAAACCACTGAACCAAATTCAATGAAATTTGGCAGGGAGCTTCTATGGCTAAAGTTCAACTAAAATTGTGAATTATATGGTCCCCATCCCCCAGGGGCCTGAGGGGCGGGGCCAAAAAGGGTCAAATTGACTAAAACTTCAAAAATCTTCTTCTCTACTCTCAGATAAGGTGGAATCAAACACTCTTCATAGATGAAAGGGTCTTAAGGTGCTTTACCAAAATTGTGAATTTCATGATCCTGGGGTCTCATGTTTGCCCCTGGGGAGGGGGTAAACTTTGCTATAGTTTATATAGGGAAATCACATTTTTGACTATTATTTGTTGGATTTGTATTGGAATTCATTCTAACTTGTATCAAATTATCAGCATGGGATGACACTTTGATGGTATGTACATGTTGGCCCTAATTAACCCCCAGGGCTGGTGGGCGGGGCCAAAAATGGTCAAATTGACTAAAATTTCAAAAATCTTCTTCTCTACTCTCAGATATGGTAGAATCAAATACTCTACATAGATGGAAGGATCTTAAGGTGCTTTACCAAAATTGTGATTTTCATGACCCTGGGGTCTCACGTTTGCCCCTGGGGAGGGGGTAAACTTTACTATAGTTTATATAGGGAAATCACATTTTTGACTATTATTTGTTGGATTTGTATTGGAATTCATTCTAACTTGGTTCAAATTATCAGCATGAGATGACAGTTTGATGGTATGTACATGTTGGCCCTAGTTGACCCCCAGGCGAGCTTTTTAGGTCACCTGAGACAAAGTCTCAAGTGACCTATTCTTATCGCCTTTTGTCCGTCGTCGTGCGTCGTCCGTCGTCCGTCCGTAAACAATTTACATTTTCAACTTCTTCTCCAAAACCACTGAACCAAATTCAATGAAATTTGGCAGGGAGCTTCTATGGCTAAAGTTCAACTAAAATTGTGAATTATATGGTCCCCATCCCCCAGGGGCCTGAGGGGCGGGGCCAAAAAGGGTCAAATTGACTAAACCTTCAAAAATCTTCTTCTCTACTCTCAGATAAGGTGGAATCAAACACTCTTCATAGATGAAAGGGTCTTAAGGTGCTTTACCAAAATTGTGAATTTCATGATCCTGGGGTCTCATGTTTGCCCCTGGGGAGGGGGTAAACTTTGCTATAGTTTATATAGGGAAATCACATTTTTGACTATTATTTGTTGGATTTGTATTGGAATTCATTCTAACTTGGTTCAAATTATCAGCATGAGATGACAGTTTGATGGTATGTACATGTTGGCCCTAGTTGACCCCCAGGGGCTGGTGGGCGGGGCCAAAAAGGGTCAAATTGTCTAAAATTTCAAAAATCTTCTTCTCTACTCTCAGATATGGTAGAATCAAATACTCTACATAGATGGAAGGATCTTAAGGTGCTTCACCAAAATTGTGAATTTCATGACCCTGGGGTCTCACGTTTGCCCCTGGGGAGGGGGTAAACTTTACTATAGTTTATATAGGGAAATCACATTTTTGACTATTATTTGTTGGATTTGTATTGGAATTCATTCTAACTTGGTTCAAATTATCAGCATGAGATGACAGTTTGATGGTATGTACATGTTGGCCCTAATTGACCCCCAGGGGCTGGTGGGCGGGGCCAAAAAGGGTCAAATTGACAAAAATTTCAAAAATCTTCTCTACTCTCAGATATGTTAGAATCAAATACTCTTCATAGATGGAAGGATCTTAAGTAGCTTTACCAAAATTGTGAATTTCATGACCCTGGGGTCTCATGTTTGCCCCTGGGGAGGGGGTAAACTTTACTATAGTTTATATAGGGAAATCACATTTTTGACTATTATTTGTTGGATTTGTATTGGAATTCATTCTAACTTGGTTCAAATTATCAGCATGAGATGACAGTTTGATGGTATGTACATGTTGGCCCTAATTGACCCCCAGGGGCTGGTGGGCGGGGCCAAAAAGGGTCAAATTTACAAAAATTTCAAAAAATCTTCTTCTCTACTCTCAGATATGTTAGAATCAAATACTCTTCATAGATGGGAGGATCTTAAGTAGCTTTACCAAAATTGTGAATTTCATGACCCTGGGGTCTCATGTTTGCCCCTGGGGAGGGGGTAAACTTTACTATAGTTTATATAGGGAAATCACATTTTTGACTATTATTTGTTGAATTTTTATTGGAATTCATTCTAACTTTGTTAACATTATCAGCTTGGGATGACAGTTTGATGGAATGTACATGTTGGCCCTGACTGACCCCCAGGGGCTGATGGGCGGGGCCAAAAAGGGTCAAATTAACAGAAATTTTAAAAATCTTCTTCTTACAGCCCATTTAAGGTAGAATTAAATACTCTTCACAGATCGAAGGGTCTTAAGGTGCTTTACCATAATTGTGAATTTCCTAGCCCTGGGGTCTCGCGTTTGCCTCATGGGAGGGGATAAACTTTACTATAGTTATAGGGAAATCACATTTTTGACTATCATTTGTTTTATTTGTTTTTAAATTCATTCTTTCATTCAACTTTACTTAAATATTTCAAAAATCAGGTGACCGTTAAGGCCCATGGGCCTCTTGTTTATTTGACCTCTGACCTTTAACTTGTACGTTTATAAAAGTTAGCCCCAAAGGTACTGTAACATAATATCATAACATGACTCTTGTTTCTTGAACACTTTTCGAGTTATGGCCATTTTAAACTTTTGAGGTATGACGTCATGGCGGCCATCTTGGTTTCTTGACCTACTTGAAGATGTTGCTGTCACCCCTTCAACTCATGCCATATACAATAGGCATAACTGACTTGGCATACCTTTTACCATTTTCCCACAACTTGTGTGACAAAATAAAATGCAGAAGAAGAAGAATTAAATAAGTATTTATATAATAATCCGAATTTTTATGTTAATGACCGTAGCGACTAAACAACAACTGTTCTGAATACATTATGACAAAATTAGATGATCTGACCACACGGGAACCGTGTACGATGTTTACTTGCCGAAATATACGCATTTTAATTCCAATTCAAACCGCCTCACAGCTTCGGGTCGGCATCTTTGCTCAAATCAAAACATCTGTGCGTTTGAAAGAGTCAGTACTGCAAAGCTTCTAAATGATCTTGTGTTACAAATTTTAAGATTATAATAGAAACGAAATATGGATTTTAAAATAATTTGATTTAAATTACTTATGCATTAGGTTAGCGAATCGTAGCAATTACTTTCAATACACTCTAACGTTGTACTCAATACTGATCACAATGTTTTTATTTAGACATTTTCTATATCTTTCGCTTCGTATCATTTTAAGAATTGATTTAGATTTCCCAATGATTTCGCTGATGACGTAACATTAAGTCTACAGGCTATATAATCAGGCATCTATAGTCGATAAATGGAGGTTTGTAACACTTTGGTCCATTAGTTGTATGATATTTCGTGGCGTCGGTTATTAGAACATGACACGGAAAGCACAACGATAATAAAAACAGAAGATCATTGAACATTCCCGGATTATTTTCGCTATTTTTGAGACACCAATGTGCTAAAATACAACGGAAAGTAACACAGATTTAATTCATAAGTTAGCTATCGTATCGTAACCTACAGTACACAGGGGCTTGGCACGATTTTCCAAATGATAGTCTATATATATATGTATATAGTATATATAAATGTATCAACGGCAGAATCGTCTGGATTACAATTTTTACCGTTTAAATACTTTAATATATAAATACTTATTACCGGTTACCTTGTAATAATAATAATAAACAGAACAGAAACAATAGGTCTTTTCACCACCAAGGTGAAAAGCCCTAATTATGAAACCATTTTTAGCTCACCTGCCCGAAGGGCAAGTGAGCTTATGCCGTGGTGCGGCGTCCGTCGTCCGTCTGGCCGTCCGGCGTCAACTTTTTCATTCAAACAACTTCTTCTCAATAACCAAGAGGCCCAAGGACTTGATATTGGGCCTGTAGCATGCTGGGGTGAAGGGCTACAAAGTTTGTTCAAATAAATGAACTTGAACTTCATTCAAGGTCACATGGGTCAAATAGGCTATAATCTTCAAACGACTTCTTCTCAATAACCAAGAGGCCCAGGGACTTGATATTTGGCCTGTAGCATGCTAGGGTGAAGGGCTACAAAGTTTGTTCAAATAAATGAACTTGACCTTTATTCAAGGTCACATGGGTAAAATAGGCTATAATCTTTAAACGACTTCTCAATAACTAAGTGGCCCAGGGACTTTATATTTGGTCTGTAGCATGCTGGGGTGAAGGGCTACAAAATTTGTTCAAATAAATGACCTTGACCTTCATTCAAGGTCACATGGGTCAAATAGGCTATAATCTTCAAACGACTTCTTAATAACCAAGAGGCCCAGGGACTTGATATTAGGCCTGTAGCATGCTGGGGTGAAGGGCTACAAAGTTTGTTCAAATAAATGACCTTGACCTGCATTCAAGGTCACAGGGATGAAATCAGCTTAAATCTGTAAACAATAATTTTGTGATAGCCAAGAGCCTCCGAGACCTGATATTAGGCCAATAGAAAGCTGGAATGAAGGACTAGGACATTTATTAATATGAATAACCTAGCTTAATATGATATTTGAATAAAGAGGTAATCAGCATAGTATCTGTAGAAATGACCTCACACAACTTCAAAGTTGCTGTTGAGCCAGGTGCGCGATACAGGCCCATTGGGCTTCTTGTTAAAAACATAAAATAATTTAAATACAAACAAAAAAGCAATTACTTGAATATTTTAAATGTACGTTTATTTCTCTTAAATACATATTTTTCTCCGACATTTCTGTCGTCTGCTTGAGTCTGTTTGACAGCTCATAGTCTATTATCATCACATGGAACTTTCGGACGTTAACTTTGAAATTCTTCATGATATGTTATTTGATGAAGTGGATAACAAAAACTCGTGGAGGCAATTCAACTCACCAGAGGTCATTTAATCCAAAACGTTTTGTAAATCCCGAGAAATCATCCAGATGTCCAATGAAATCATTTAAACTTTACGCGAAACACAGGCCAGACGAACTGAACACTGCATAATCTCCCTTTTATCTTGCTGTCAACCACAACGAGAACGGTAAACGTTGGTTTAAAAATCAGCCAGTGGGGAAAAATAAGCTTTGTGATATGTTAAAAACCATGGCAAACAATGCGGGTCTTGTTGGAAAAAAGACCAACCAATCCCTCCGAAAAACTCTGCACAAAACATTTGCATTCTGGCGTAGCACCGACAACATTCATGCAGTTGAGTGGTTATAAACATGTCAACAATGTGAATAATTATGCAGTGGCATCCATGCAGCAGCAACGAGAAATGTCGACAATTTCTCGTAGTGAAGAGGCAAAGAGAAATTCCAGAAATGAAAACGCGGTCGAACCAGTTAACAAGAGATCCCAGAGGGATCTTGGCGCCCACCATTGAATGATCTTCATAGGTTCCATGTCAGATTGATCTTTTCTCTACTTTTCCCTTCCTCAAAGTCTTACTAATCTGTGTAAATTCAGAAACAGACCTCTAGTAATTTTCAAACAAGGGGTACCTATATATAAAATCTAAGATTTAGCGATAATGGCTGTCTGTCGGCCATGTTGTTTTCGGATTGGTCCCAAAATTCAACACCAGTGACCAAGGGGAACCTGCAAATGAAATTTGAGAAGGATCCCTTCAGTACCTTCTGTAAAATAGCGATAACAAACTTCAATTGTCAAAATCCGAGATGGCTGCCTCTCGGCCATGTTGTTTTCCGATTGGTATCAAAATGCAATATGCATAACTAGGCACCAGGGGAAACCTACATATAAAATTTGAGAAAGATCCCTTGAGCACTTTCTGAGAAATAGCGATAACAATAATTGTTTACGGACGGACCACTGACGCAGGACGATTTGAATAATCCAAAGCCAAGGTTATCTGGAGATTGTCAAAATCTTGCCACGGAAATGTTTTCTGGGGCAAATATTACTTGCGGCACATTTAACATTTCCTTTCAAATATCTTCCCAATCTTCCTCTCGGGTTATATCTCCTCCTAGGAAATATCGTAGAATCCTACGAATCCCTGACGATGACGATGACTTGGTGTGACATGTCGCTTGTTTTTGTGAATGAATTGCACGCGCTGCGACGTAGTCGCTCAACGACAGCACGTTAGTTATATGTCTAGGTGTGGAAAATGTGTTTGATGCCATCAATATATAGGTTTAATTTGATTTGGTAACTATATCCATGCTTAATTAATGCTTAATTAATGCTAAATCAAGAAACTAGGGTTTTGCTTATATATCTTTGAATCAGTTTAAATCCCCACCCATAACCATCTTTTGCATGGTTAAACGTCAACAAATAACGCTATTAACGAATTGAACATGTAGATAATTTTGATTCTGATAAAAGAATAAAAAATCAGATGTAAAATTTCGTACTAATCTGTTTTCCGGACGGTTTTTTTCGCTACCAATTGCTAAATCGATTTGTTACTTTAAATTACTTTCCCGTATCATGTTACAGATCGAGTTTGAACCCCTGATCAAAATTCCGTTTTTGAACTGGATATTTCCAATTCACATTATTAACCATTTTTTGTTACATCAATTTGTAATTTAGTTTGATGGCTTTGTCATAAAGAATGACAGTGCGAGTTCTTATCCATGTTATTTAACTTCTTTCTGCTGGATACTTGTCATATAATTTGTTTATGTAACTTGATTATAATTAATAAGCAGTTAAATTGACATCATATATCATTAGTCTGTTTATTATGGAGTTTTAACCCTTTGTTCATAGGAAATCCTTCTTATTAACTACTGCATATGTCATGCCAAGTTATGCCACACACATTTTTAATATGAAATCATGATACCATACTCATATGACCTCAAATGTATGGACGTTCAACGCCATCAACCAACCTAGGTTAATCGGCAACAACAAATAAAATGCTTTCTTTCATATAGTGACCATTAAATTTTCAAAAGGACCCTCTTTCAATTAAGTAGGCGTAGTCGAGACATCCACTTATTTAGAATTCTAGTACTGTATTGGTATTGACACGAATCAATAGTATGCATGCGCGAGGCAAAAATCAATCAATGAAGCATAGCTCAATCTATTTTAATGAAATCAGAAATAATATCATTACAAATGCCGAAATCATTGTCTCTATTGCAAATTGAAACAAATAATAATGATATAATATCTTTTAAATGTCTCACGTGAGACAAGCATTAATTTTCTAGCGGCGACATAAACATTCTGTTTAAACTTCCAGTTGTAAAGCATTTCCAAATGCTATTATCATCGAACCTCTTTTATGTTTTTATGTAAGCACATTATTCTTATAATAGCTGTACAAACAAAAATTGTGCTGAAAGGGTAATAGAAAGAAAGAAAACATATTTCATTTACACGTCAGGAGAGTCTAGCTTCCTCAAAATCTGACCAGCAAATGAATCACCAGTGAGAAGCTGACCAGTTAAAATTATACACAACCACACGGATGCACAGTCTATCCTGTTAGTTATCAGCATTTTGTCCAGGTTAAAGGGGTCCTGGGTATGGAGGCAACAATGGTCTGTGTAACCTATATTTAGAATATTTTGATCTAAAGCTTTATAGATAAGATTAAGAATGACCAAATGCTATATATAATTACGTAATTTGTGTAAGGGACAAAATTGTATGTTTACACAAAGTATACAGGATCAGCAGTAGACTGCATGTTTTGGTATGTTCTCTCGAAATAATCAGGATATCAATTCTGTAATATTTCTGACGATTTATATATTGTTTGTACTGACTAAATAACGTTTTACATAATATCTGACTGGCTAATTATATAATAGATAGATGTATACACAGAGGACATTTCAAACTGGCCAGAACGGTTTACAAATACTAACAATAATGATATAACCCTTCTACTTCTGTACGATGTTTTACGATTGGACAATAGTGTGGAGTGATAGGTGTTGAGTATTTTCATTGTGACGAATTATAAATATTACAGTGAAAAACAAACTAAGATTACAGGATATTTTTTATGATACAATGGTGGGTGCTGGATCAATTTTTATTAATTTATACCAAATTGTTTTTCTAGAGAAACTCGAGATAACTCGGAAGATAAATGAAGTTATCCGATTGAACAATAGTGTGGAGTGATATGTGTTGAGTATTTTCATTGTGACGAATTTTAAATATTACAGTGAAAAACAAGATTACAGGATATCCTTGTTAGGATACAATGGTGGGTGTTGGATCTAATTTCATTCATTTCTACCAAATTGAAACTCGAGATAACTCGAAGATCAATGCAGTTCTGACAGTAAAATTCTAAGCAACACTCTGGATACCCCATATATTAGAGATAATTCAAGGTTTTTTCAGGACTCCAATGTTTTCAATACAGCGAGCTTTAATTATTTTACTGATAAACCAATTAAGTATTGTATTGTTACAGGTATTGCTACGACAGATTGCTTCAGACCGAAGGTGCTGTATTCATTTGCACTTGGATTTGAAATATCAATCCCTGAAGGCTTCGCAGTTGTTGGCAGATTCAACTACGGGTAAGATACTGACAAAAACAAGATATGTATGGTGCCATCTGTGACAAGTATTATCCTTCAATTATTTACGTTTTAAAACGTTTAGTTCGTCTATTCCGGTATATCATAATATATTTATTTATTATTGTGATGTACATTATTGTGTCAATTATGTGATATTTCATATTTCTTTTTGTCCTATTTGGAATGAAAAAAGAGGAAATCTGCATTTCCAGGAAAATTGTAATTGGCTTTGATTTTATAGTTAAACCGCGGTATGATATCGCAGTCGAAGTCAGGATGGTTTAAGTTAAAATAAGAGTGTTGCAAATGAGAGAAATGTTGGATATCTTAATCTGCCCCCTTCCCCCCACTTGACCAGCACGGCCGCCACCGATATATCATATGAACCTGGATCCTTCAGTTTGATATTTCTACCGGCTATAAACTGCTGTAAACATGAAAGTCATGTCATTTACTGGAGAGGAAAGTAGCGGCGACAGGCTATCCAATGAGCACGTTGTGTCTGTCATTCCGTCTTACCTCATACTTACACCGGCTCTACCAACTCATTTCATTAAGTCCCCCACTTCGGGGGACTATTGGTTCTTCTTATTCTTCTTCTCCTTCTTCTTCTTCCATCTTCTTCCACAGTTGAATTTTGTTCGGACTTTTTTCCAACACTACTTTTCGGATTTTAATGAAACTTTGCACGAATATAGGGGTGTGTAAGAAGGGGTGCAACAGCCCCCTTTTTTTGCGAAATCGAGTAAAAAATGGCCAAAATGGCCAAAATGGCCGCCATAGCGAGACTTCTGATTGGCTGAAATAAAGATATTGTCCGATTTTGGCGAAAATTGGTATATAGGGGTTGTGAGGGAAAGCGAACACAATGGTACCACGTTCGAAAACCTGTGTTGCCATGGAAACGTAATGGAGGCTTGTGATTGGTCAAAATTTAGATATTGTCCGATTTTGATGGAATTTGGTAAGTATTATGTGTGTACATCATGTGACACCGGTCACTAACGTAACGTTACTTTCCTTTTTTTTACAAAATGAAAGCCATTTCCTGGCCTCTGATTGGTCCAAATTAACATATTGTCTGATTTTGATTAAATTTGGTATGTAGGTACATCATTGGACTCCGGTCACTCTCGTTACCTCACTTTCATATTTTAAGAAAACGGCCGCCATTTCCTGGCTTCTGATTGGTCAAAATTTACATATTGTCCGATTTTGATAAAATTTGGTACGCAGGGGTATTAGGGGACTGCGAAATCAACTGAATGGATTTCGTTGCCATAGCAACCATACGGAGGCTTCTAATTGGTCGAAATTTAGATGTTCGATTTCAATGAAATTTGATATATAAGGATATTCATGGAAGCCGAACATAATGGTAGGACTGCGGGGCGTTTGGGGAGTTCTGTAATGGTTTCCCCATTACAATTAATACTTGTTTTCATTGTTATTGGTGTGACGAACTTTATACATTGGGCATGAGTTATCCTAGATAAGTTGGTGTCATGTATAAGCCTAGGTGAGGAATTGAATCTTATATCAGAAGGATGATGCTTTCTTGCTGACATACGTTCTACAAAACCTTCGGTAAGGGACTTGTTTCCGAAATGTCACATTTGCTATATTCATGTTTTGTAAAATCGTATTTTATTTTCCAGGGTGTGCACAACAGATCCAACCGTGTTCCAGATCAAAATTTGCAAATTAACACCAAAGATGGCCTATCCTAACTTTTAACATATGATTTAGATAAACATTCATCAAAATATATATGGCGAATTACATTGGTGCCCTTCTGGCATTGATCAACTGTGAATGTGTAGGCTGTTACATTGGTGAAAAGACTCGCATGGTGCTGATCCATATAGCGTTCACTTTCAAAACTCGTTAGTCACTATCGTGATTTAATGCTGTTGTGTAAGATCATGTACTACCGGGTAATGTACAATAAATGTGATATTGCAATAACACTATTTGTTTCTTTGTTACATAAAAAATACACCTGTTGTATCTGTCCGATACAAAAAGTAATCAGCTACAGGTATAAGCCATTTAATCGTCATTCTAGACCGTGCCTTGTTGCATGAACGTCTAAGCTCGTATAAACATTATGTTCGATTGTTAGAAACTCTTAGTTCTAGAACCAGTTTTTATCTCCTTGCAACAAGGTCGAGAGGATATAGTATGTCGTTCGTACGTATGTACTCGTATGTTGACCTTTTGTCAGCGCTCTAGCAACTTGATTCTAACATGATTTCAATCAAACATAGTCGAGTATGAGTATATATCAAATGACCTCGTGTATTAGGGCTGTCAAAGATAGGGTCATCGTTGCTAAGGATAGAAACTATTTGTTGTACTTCATACTATCAAGTAGATACTCAAATAATTTTATCGGATAGTACAGCGCAATTTAGTCCTAGAGAATGCTTGAAAAGTGCCACGAATTCAATATCTGTGTTTGTTTATAAATTGAGGCTGGATTATTGATATGAACACAGGGCCGCGGTGGCCGAGTTGTAAAGGATGTCCCAACACTTTATCACCACCCCTCCATTACTTGGTCGCGAAATCGAAACCCACGTGAGGCTGTTACCTGGTTATGACCGTAGGCCGGTGACTTTTCTCCGAGTACTCCAGCTTTCCTCCACCTCTAAAACCTGGCTGGTCCTAATATGATCATGGCTGTTAATAGGACGTTAACCAAAATAAACCAAATCCATGAAAGCTTAAGCAGATGCTTTTGTGCATTTTTTATTTTCAAATCCTAATTTGTGCTGATAATTCTTTTCTGGACCTATCATCGGGTGAGCTCATTTAAGAACGGTCTCCTTTGTGCGAGAAAATTCCTGCTGTACAAACTGCCCCATTGTATGGTCGTAAAAGGTTTGGTTTGGTTTTATTTGTTTATCGTCAACAGCTAAGGTTATTTAAGGACAATCCCCCGTTCGTGCGAAATGCATTTGTGCGGTAAGTGCGTATGTGTGTTTTGGGAGGCTGCAGTATGTTCGTGTAAAGTCTTTTTGTGATAGGCCGGAACTTTTGCCGATTTATAGTGCTACAGTTGGGAGCAAACTAAACTTGGTAGTCTAGTGCACTTCAGTGCACTACAAAAGTTAACTCCAGTTAACATCGTAGTGCATTTGAGTTCACATCGTAGTGCACTAGAGTCAATACATACAAAGTATTTGATATACAACGCATAATCTCTTGAACATATAAATGTTTCATTAAAACTAAATTTCAAAAATATATATACAGGGACTAGTCCATGTATATTGTGTGTGTTTATGATGGTGTGTACATTTTACTTTCATTTCAGATATGTTTAAAGTATAGTACATATCACGTATTAGTAAATAGAATATACACAAAAACTGACAAAATACAGGTATCATATTACATAAATTTCACCCATTTATTCCACCCATTGCATCCATGCATTTACACTAAATTAAGATTAATTATGATTAAGGAAGCATGGAAAATACCAGTTTTGAAATTAAAACTAAACAGATCAACATCAAGCAATATTGATTCTGCCTTCATTGAAACATATATTGTACATGAAACATAAATGTTATAGTTTGTATACCGTCAGGTACATGTATATAGTCTTTCCAGACCAGGTAAATCACACAAAATTGGATTATGATTGTTATTTTGTTGAAAGGTGTGAAAACACAGCTGAGGAATGAATCTGGCACAAGGAGTCCAGCTGTTCTGGGCGTGGCGAAAGGGCGTTAAACTTAATTAAGGGTTTACCTGTATAGGTACTGTATTAGTCATGCATGGCTACCCCTGCCCTAAACACTCATGTAATTATATATAATCAGTCGCCTATCTATTTTTTATCGTATGTATCTAATAAGTGTATAAATGAGTTTCCCCGTTAAAATTTTTGATTATCATTGAGAAATGAAAATACTGGTTTGCAAGTTTATATAATTTTATAATAAGACTTTCGAGATAATATTATAAAGGTTTTTAAAATCCAAACAAAAACTTGTGAGTTTACCTGTCGTTTTGATAAGTGTTACCAAGCTGTGTGTATTAGAGTATGGGTCAACAGTGACTCCTGAACTATGTAACAAGTACATTGGTCATCTTGGAAAAGTTATTCCTAGTGCAATTCGTGCTAAGGGAGGTCCATCTTGATATTGATACATTGTGAACACACAGGAAATATTATGTTGAACAACATTGTTTCATGTTTGCTGAAATATTATAGCATTGCGGTGCATCAGACTTATTCACTGTGCATGTGACTGTGAATGTGATATATTAGCTTAGATTGGTCATTAGGTAATGTTTCGCCGTCATTTAAGAAATTAACATTTTTCAACAAATGTATTCAAAGTGGTTTTCATAGGTGGTACATTCAGTGTACAATTGAAATCAAATTCCAATGGATGTGTACGTAGTGTACAGTACATAGTATATACTATTAATCAATAATTCTATTGTCAGTATGTTATTTTCTTCTAAATATTCGCAAAACATCTGTACTGATATGACCAAGAATGATTTAATAAATATAAAACAATTTACATGTGTTTGTTTCTTTCAAATTTGTATTCCACAGTTCTCATTAAGGTGAACATACATGTGTGAATTCAATGTAAAGAGATTGATGTACAGTTCATATAGTATGAACTTGAAATATGTATTCTTTATGAATATGGTAAAAAATAGTTTATAAATCATAATGCCTCAACAACTACATGTAGATAGAAGTCTTACAATCCAGAAACTGTAGTCTCACCTGACCAAGAAAATACTTTACCTGTATCGTAGTTCAGAATGTCTTACCTGGTAAACACTGGGTATCGTATATTGATCAATAAGAATGCAAATTTATTAATACTTACATTTAAAGTTGGATTATTCACTTTCGCTTTCTTTTTTGGTGGGGGAGTTGGGCTGCTTATTGGAGATGGCTGGCTGCTGCTTTGACTGCACTCAAAGTCTTCAAGAATCATGCCTAGCTCACTTGGAGAATCGATAGTACACATGTAGATAATTATCTGATGAGTACAAAGACATTGCATGTACATTGTTTGTAAGTCCACAAGTAACAGACTTAATGAAATCAAATTATCTAATAAAATGATAATCATATTGTATTTGTCTTCTACCAGCTGACTGTATACCTGGTCATGTTAATTTGACACTATTTCACACCTTGACCGGCCGTGGTCACACCTGAGTGACCAACAGGTAAATACATATACAGTTGAAGACAGAGATGAACGGCTAGCGTTATTATTCATAATGTATATAAGGAGATGAACACAAAGTGCTCTTAACATTAATTGACATTTCAAAATAATAGATTTATGTATATAACTATATTTATATGGGGCAAAGAAGTAATTCAAACAGTGTGAACAATAAGGCTTGTTAAATTTTCGAGGCAATCCGCCCCTTTATCAAAACACAAAAAATACAAATACAATCACGTAATATATATAAGAAGTACTGGAAATACAATAAAATACAATAAGAATAATGTTTTAGTAACTGGAGAAACCACAATGAACCCTTCGGCAAACGTGGGCCGAAGGCGGATACTAGCGTGACTAGCTGTTTATATTACTTCTTTGACCCATAACTACATTTATATATATACATGTACATGTAGATAATTAACTGCTGAGTACAAAGACATTGCATACATGTTAAGTACTGTATAGTACATGTATTTTTTTGTAATTCCACAAGTAATAGACTTAATTATAAAATCAAATTTAACTAGAAATTGTCATGAACAATTTGACGGGCTTTCACGACTTGCTTAACCTTGAAAGAAAGTGATAAATTGCATCATACTTCGCAGCCCTTCTTCTTAGCATGCTACAGACTCATAATAGAGCATCTAGGCCTCTTGGTTTTTGTGAAGGTGTTATTTTAAAGTTTTTGGAATATTTGACCCCTGTGAACTTGGATTAAGGTCAAGGTCATTTATCCCAACAAACTGTGTAGCCCTATATCCCAGCATGTTACAGTTCAATTAACAGGTGTCTAGGCCTCTTTGTTAGTGAGATGTCATTTAAAGGTTTAAACATATCTGACCCCTGTGACCTTAGATGAAGGTCAAAGTTTGCCCTTTTGCACTTTTGGCCCTCCATTAAACCGGAAGTTGAAGTTTTACAGAAAAATGTTTCCCAATAAAACTTTTCTATGTTATTCTGCATAACATACATTAAACCGTTAATGAGTTATAGCAATTAAAATAAAAACCAGAAATGAGGTAATAGCGGCCATCTTGTTTTTTCAATGATGAGGAAACTTGTATTAAGTGTTTAAGGGCAGCTTGGGAAACTTGTCTGTCACAATGATTAAAATATAAGTCATCCTGATTAACGTAATTCGACTTAAATATTTTTGGCGGGAAACTGAAAAGATCAAAGGAAATTTTCAAAATTTGCCTTTTCGGTAACCGGTAGTGCTATTGAAAAACCAAAGGTACCAAAATGATCAGAAAGACCTACTGCATTCATATTTAAAATAATTTTTGAAAATAAATAAAAGTTTAAAAAATCTAAAAATAGCAATTTTTGACCTCGGCTATATTGGCCATTTTGGATTCCGGACCGATCCAAAAAATAACATTACTTGGTCAGGATTATCTGAGAATCATTTCAGCCAAAGTTCAGCTCAATCAAACTGATGGAACTTGAGAAGAAGTTTAAAATGTGTTTTTTAAGATGGCGGCTGCGGCATCCATGTTGGATTTCGGACCAATCCGGAAAATAATAACTCTTGATTGGAAACATCTCTAGATTAAGTCTGGCAAGTTTGGCTCAATCACTTTGTTGAAGCTTGAAAAAAAGTTTGTTGAATAAAAAAAAAAATGAAAAAATAACTCATTTGAAACCTGTGACCTTGAATGAAAATAGAGGTCATTTCTGTTAACATACTTTGTAGTCCTTTATGCAAGCTTGCTATAGACCAAATATCAGTTCTCTGGGCCTCTTGGTTCATGAGTAGTTGTCCTCTAAAGATTTAGCAATGATTGCGCAATCACTGAAAATTTCAAGATGGCGTACTGCCTTAACCGGAAGTGATATGAAAACACAGAAGGTATGAAAATGATCGGATTGGCATACACCATTGATTTTTGTTTCACCTCTCACCTCAAAGCTGTAATTATGTAAAAGTTGGCCCCAGATGAATCCTACATGAATATACCTTTGAATATTTTTAACCTCATACCGTTTTTGAGTTGTGGCCATTAAAGCAAAATAAGCTTTGACGTCATGGCGGCCATTTTGGATTTTTCGACCTACTTAATTTTTATTTCCTGCACCCCTTCAAATCATTCTATAATAAAGACTGAAAAAGAAATCTGAATAACTTTAACCAGTTTGGCGTTACAGTTTCTACAAAATGAAATGCAGAAGATTAGGAAGAATAATAATAAGAAGAAGAAACAGAACAAAAACAATAGGTCTTTTCACCACAAAGTGAAAAGCCCGAATTATTTAATTAAATGATTATCAGATTTCATTGGTCTTCTACCAGATCTGCTGTTTGGTTGTACACTGTGATAACTATATATCTGGTCTGGTTATTGTTTCTCTATTTCACACCTTGACCAGCTGTCGTCACACCTGAGTGACCAACAGGTAAATGCTGAGTTAAATTGTCATATGGAAACTTTTTTCATTTCTCGTATCCTATTGTATGCCCTAGGGCAGTGGGTGTACGCCTCTGACCAATCATTCACTGATTAAATATAACGAATAGCATTCAGTATCACTGATTCAAACCAATATCTAATTAATGAATTAGTCTTTCGTATATATACTATAGTAGTCATATATTTATAATACTATTTGGTATATTTATGTCTTTGATATAGTATACGTAATACACATGTATATAATTCAAACTTACTTACAATCCAACAATTTTCCCTTCCACTTCCTCTCTGTCCCATATGCATTTCACAACTTCCTCTAATTTTGTTATCCCGGTCATGATTTTGGTGGTAGGGATGTTCCCACAAGTTTGATCAATAAACACCATTGCTGCATACCGAGGCACTTTGGCTGTAAAATAAATCGTGTACTCTTTTCACGTTTTCCAAACACTAATCCTTATTAGCAAAATCACAAAATATATCTAAATTGTGAATTAAAAAAGTAATAAACCATAAGCTAACACTGGGAGACACGAATGTACTAGTTTTTTCATATTTTCTACTAATTCTGAAATTTTCACCAATTTTACCAAAAAAGATCTAATTTAACCCAACCCAGTCCATTTTTTCAGCAACGTATCTAATTATGAATTTTCATGGCTAATTTTCGACGGTCAAAGCTAGTTCTGTGAATCATATCCAATTTAACATGACCACCGTCTAATTCTATCGAGCTATCTAGAAATCATGAACTTTACACTATTTATTTCTTACATCGACGAGATTTCCCCCGACAGTCTAGAAATGTCCGACAGGATCTATTTTTTTCTCCACTGACGCTAATTCTGCTTCTCGAATCTAGTATTGACGGAGCAATCCAGTTTTCGTGAAAATCGCCTAATATTAAACGTCATGACGAATATTGCGAGATTCGCCTCGGGCGGTTCTGTCGCGCGGCAATACCAGCACTGCCAGCCGTAGACTACTTTACCTGGACAGCAGCCATCCGTGACCATCGAGTCCCGCGGCTAGCCTCGACTTGGGAGCGCTCAGCCGTGAAGCGGTCCTACCATAATCACCTATACGGTGTCGGTACCAACTCGAATTAAGTGTTCAAGCTATAAATATGCGATACATACATGATAAGATACATACATAATGTATATCACATGATGTATATCTATATTTCTGATATCACATACGATACATTCACTTTTCTTGCAGATTGTTCCAGTTAAATTTTCATTAAATGTGCTGCATGTACATCAATATCATAAGACACCTGTAAAAATAAAAGTATTACATTCACAATGCGACGATTACATATTTATTGTTATTCAATTGAGGCAAATTTTGTATCAATAAACGATTAAGTTGCGTACTTACCGTACGTTTAAATCTGTTTTTACCCCAGAATCATATATATATACTGTTGTAAATTTTAAGCATAGGCAAACGTTAGCCAAGTTCCGTTGTAGTAATTTGAAATTGAAAATAGAGACAGGCCGGTATTCTCGTTCTCCCTTAGCATTACATGAGAGGAAATGTATTTTATGTCAGTCAGGATTAGTAGAAGACGAGCGCCATTTTTTAATTGACTGTGAGTTTTATTCAGATATTAGGCGAATTTTATTTAGTGAAGCAAGCAATTATTGTCCAAACTTTTTAGAATTAAACCCATATGAACAATTTCATTATCTTATGACAAGTGATGATCTTCAGCCTATTTTAGCTTCTTCACTCTATCTGATGTTACATGAGGTACGGACAAAAGCCCCCCCCCCCCCCCCCCGGACATTAGCCCCCCCGGACATTAGCCCCTAGGACAAAAGCCCCCCCCCCCCCCCCCCCCGGACATTAGCCCCTTCACACTAATCAAAAAGTGGACAAAAGCCCCTTCATAAAAAAAATTATATTTATTTTTTTTATTTTTTATGTTTTTATTTATTCATTTTTTTTTAAATTACAATATATGTTTTAGCAGTGGTTATATTAAGTGCTACATATATATGTAAGTGACTTCAGTCACCAGTGGCTTCTGCAATGTAAACAACTACTTGAACTGTTACATAAACAATAAGCTGTTACACAGGTGTTTGGTAGGTTTTTCATTGATTTTACTGTTACATAAACAATAAGCTGTTACACAGGTGTTTAGTAGGTTTTTCATTGATGTTGTATTCTCCTCGAAGGAAATATATCATTAATGGCTTCATGTCTATCAACAGTGAAATTTCTATGTTTGCACAGGTATAAATTGTTTTTATATTGTTTCTTTGATTTTAATCATTCCTAAAATTAAAATTACAACACAGAGCAACATGTTTTGTAGGCATTTCTTTGATTATCAATATTTGCAGTATATTACAAATTTCAGAGATAAAAACAGCAGTATATATACAGTTTTTGTTTTTCAAAAGTACAGATTTATATAAAGTATACCAGCTAAATTTATAATGACCGGGGGGGGCTAATGTCCGGGGGGGCTTTCGTCCGGAGGGGCTTTTGTCCTAGGGGCTAATGTCCGGGGGGGCTAATGTCCGGGGGGGCTTTTGTCCTACACATGTATGTATCGCAGAAGATCCTGTTTTACCTATATTTAACAGAACTTTTTACTATATTGTGTCTCATAAGTCTGGATGTGAATATAATTTTAATGCAACTTGTAAAGTTTTTATGACTTCTACTGTATTTTATATATCTGTAATATTGACACGTGAATAAAATATTTTGTATTGTATTGTATTGTATTAATAAAAGAAAGAATATTGTATCGAAAACCTCTTGTCATCCACTTCACAAGGACACCTGGACAGTTGTTGATTACAAGGCCTGGGGCATTTCTAAATTGAACCTGCTGGTTGGCTTCCTGCCTTAGGCGAGAGCACAGGTAAATCCCCGCCCTCTTTTTGGGATGAACTATAAGCTGGTTCTGTATTTAACATGACAAGTATATTAGTCCTACAATATAAGACTTCGAATGTATAAACGTTATCTTTTACGTTTATTGTCGGGTATCAACATTTTTGTTATTTGCCGAACCTCTAAGTACATCTTCTTTGGAACAGATGCCTGCATCAGAGACCTATATATCAACTATATACGTCCCTGGTTATATATAGAGGAATATTGTAATTACCAATGGGTTAACACTATCCGAGCTCTAATATATACAAGCTTACTAATAAGAAAATTTGAAACTGTATGCATCACATCGATGAGATTAGAGACTTGTGATATACAAGTCTCTGATGAGATATAGAAAAACAACTAAACCATAAATCCTATATAGTGTCTCCGATATTCTATAGATATTTCTTACTGAATATTGAACTGTTTTTTGTTATCCATACATTTATAATGACGCCGAGGGTATAATATGTATGCATTTCATGTAACTTCTCTGTGCATATTTTGTTGTGTATAGTGTGACCAGTATAGTCATTATGAATCAAACATGAAATAGAAGATTTGTGAAAAAAAAAAAATGTGTTGAACTATCATGTCTTACGTTTGACATAAAGAAAACAACTGTGTTATATAATAAAATCTTTCAATTCAATTCAATTCATTTATTACTTTAAACCTTACGGTTTATCAGTAGTATTATCAGCAAAGCGTCGTCGTTCCAAGCCGATGTTTTTAATTCAATTTGTGAAACACCTGATAATAATAATATGTTTATAATATGTACTTATGGGCCGTATGGCCTAAAGTCAATAAAGAATTTGAAAATTGATAAAACGTTTCGTGTTATTAAAGATATTCTTTCCTTATATATGATCAGTGATAATCCTATATAGCTTTATGGATTCGTACGTGCTAACTTCGGAATAACATATATTGATATCAGAGAATTTGAAATTGTGTTTTACAGCACGTTCTAGATATCGCCTGAATTAGCTGTTTTTGTTTTCACTCTTATCAGTTTCTATGTTTTCAATATGACTACACTATTGTATACTCCACACACCACTCATTCATTCGATATTACCGCTCAGAAATGTCTGTATCGTCATTACATTGTATATTGATGCTGTCTATCTTTCGTTAAATTGCATTTTAAAAATAGTGAAGATAAAAAATTGTATGCTGTCATTTTCAGCATGCTTATAAGTCGTAAGGATTGAATTGAATAAACATTTCAAACAAAAACAAGACCGGTCTATAATCCTTTAATTAATTCGATCGCTGTATAGAAAACCAAGGTACCGCTACAAAAACTAAATTGTACGGGTTAATGCCGGGGGCTAAGATCTCGCAGCGGTTGCTATGACTACTCTGTGTGTCAAGCGACCGCGATCTACTACCTGTTCACCTGTCGACAAAAAGTGGGGGGGGGGGGGGGCAATTTTATTTTTTTTACGCACTAAACTAATCGTATGCCATCTCCGCAAAATTAGGCAATAATTATCATTTCAACATCCCATGATAATTTTGATAATTTATGTAGTACAAAATAAGTTATTTACGCAAATCAGGATATATTATTTACGGCAAAACATGAATCACCAGGCCCGGCCAGGATTTTCGAAAGGGCGGGGGTCCAGTAATTTAGTAATAATGCGAGCGCCGTAGGCGCGAGCCGATTTTTTTTGGCTTTTTTTTTTTTTTACGAGGGGTCTGAGGGGCCGCCCAGCGGGTCCAGGGCAGCGCCCTGATAGGGGGTTCAAGGGGGTCCAAGCCCCCCGCGGAAAATTAATATAGCACATTTTCAATAATTCGGGATCAGGCGCGGATCCAGGAGTTTCCGAAAGGGGGTCCAGTAATTAAGTGATCATGCGAGCGCCGTAGGCGCGATCCGATATTTTTCCCCTTTTTGCGAGAGGTCTGGGGGCCGCCCAGCGGGTCCCAGGGTGGCGAAGCACCCCTGCGGATCTGCAATCGAAAGGGGGGGGGGGGGCAGTAATTTAGTGATAAAGCGAGCGCCGTAGGCGCGAGCCAAATTTTTTTTGTATTTCCTCGTACCTGTCGGTAATTAGTATCACTCTATTCACGTTAAAACCGCGCATTCTTATTCATGTTGTGTTTCTGTCTTGTTCTCATTATGAACTCAATTAACTTCACAAATTATCATCAACTTATTGAATCTATGTGATGAAGTTAAGCAAAATTTCGTATTAAGATATAAATATTGACTTACCAGGCTATTGCAGACGACCGACACACAGGTCTGAGGATTGATATACTAGTATAAAAGTCGGAATGTTCCGGATGTACAAGATAAAGTTTTTATCGTTGCCTTCAAGAAAACATTATCGGTTCGAAAATATACAGATATTTATCGAAATGAATATATAAATTCGTGTTAATTCCCCTTTTTTAGATTTTGGATGTCAAAAAGTGGGGGGGGGGGGGGGGGGGCAAAAAGATATGTTTGCCCCCCCCCCCCCCCCCCCCCCCCTTCTGATATGATTTTTGATTTCTTTTGTAGAAAGTAAAAAATAAACTATGTTTTTAAAAGAACATGTAAAGTGAAAGTTGTTTTATTTATAGCGGGCATATGTGTCCTACAAACACCACACATCTGTCACGTCCCGGAGGTTCACAAACAAGTAGAAATTACAAACGTTAAATACCTTAAATAAAAGACCCGGATTTTACAACTTACCATCAGTCTATTTTTTTTATGATTTTTACGTACCAGAAACCCCAAGCTATATATCTAAAAGTACGCTACACCAGCGAGAACTACCGAAGAAGTCCGATAATTATTAAACCCGTATTAACTTAACAATGTGACGCTTAATTAAGTATCATACGACTATTGACTAATTTGTGTGTAATCAACCCAGTTCTTGCGATCACTGCTTAATATGTAAATGTGTATGTAATTAATAACATGCATCTTTCAATGAGTCGTCTTTTCACGTAACGGTGTTACAAAGCCGATATCCGTGTTTACCCAATACAAGTGTTCATGATGTTAATTACCGTATTTGAGATTGATTAATTATGGTATCACGTACTGTATGTTTGTGCGTAAATTCTTGCTAATTACGAAATAGCAATATGTGTTCCTATAAAAGTTGCCGTCTGTAAAATAACTATAATAGATATTGTACGTTAAGTTGATAAAAGCAAGACCAGGCTATACTATAAAATCCTTTAATACTGTAAAGTTTAAAAAGGTCGTAGAGAAAAAGTAATGTACCGTTATAAAAACAAAAGTTACACTTTGTAACACAGGTAAACACCCGGGGCTATGTCCTGGCAGCGGTCGCTATGACTACGCACAGTGTCAAGCAATAGTCTGTACAGCTGTCGACACGGGTGACTTGCCCCGACATTTTTTCTCCTCGTGGTGAAAAAATCGTCCGGATTATTGCGGGAAATTTACTAATGAAAAGTACGTTCCGTTTCCAAAATGGGCTTCCAGAATCGGAATCCGAATTTCCTGACTGGTGAGTACAAATAACGTTACGGAAATCCGTTCCCGTGCATTTCCGTCCGGACTGCGAGTTTTCCGGACTATCGGCGTCCGGATTATCGCGGGTCCACTGTACACTGAATGGTCAACAAATGATAAACGTTCTGCCTGATGAGAGTCGCCGAGCGATGTGTGCGACATCATAGGGATTCCATTAGTTCTATTTCTAAATAATAAGACAATTTAGGCAAACTTGCTATAGAAATGCAAGATATTTAAATATGTTTTCTTACATATTCCTTGTTGGAATCATGTATAAAGTAAAAATGTAATTTACCTAAATATACAAGCAAATATAGGTGTGTTTTTTTTAAACATATTTTTTATTGCTTCAAATGTAGGCATGAGGATTGGGCAGAAGTTATACAACTTATTAAAGCCCCCTCCTCCAAACATTTTTACAACGATGTGACACAAAAAATGGACATTTACATTAATTTTACGATTGACAAATTAGAAAGGAAGACTAAAGAGAGAAAGTGAAAGGAATACAGATAATTATACAAAAATGAATTTATGTCTAACAAAAATATTTGATTTACACACAATAACATAATATCTGCCTAGAACAAACTAACTACGTTTGCACGCTCCTTCATCTTATCATTGTCCTTTCATGCTCATTCCTTAATCGTTCTCCTTTTGATAATCAAGCTCCTGCTAGGTAATATAATATAGATTTACAACAGGGACATAAACCCTCAGTAATTGCATGTATGACATATAGATATTAGACCTCTCATTTTATGAATACTTGGGTTAATACAGTGATGCATTTTGAACGAATAATTTTCATTTCAATACGTTAACATAAATAGATGATGGAACTCGTCTCCAATACTTTCGTTGCAAAAATCTCCTTTATATATATATTATACCACCTTCCTGTCATGATACGAATTTTTAAATTAGACGTATGAAATTTAGTTAAATGTAGTGTATTTATTTCCGATAATATTGTTAATTGTGGAAGAACGAATCGTCTGTATCATTTGAGTCGGTACCGACATCGTAAGTATAGGTGATTATGGTAGGACCGCTTCACGGCTGAGCGCTCCCAAGTCGAGGCTAGCCGCGGGACTCGATGGTCACGGATGGCTGCTGTCCAGGTAAAGTAGTCTACGGCTGGCAGTGCTGGTATTGCCGCGCGACAGAACCGCCCGAGGCGAATCTCGCAATATTCGTCATGACGTTTAATATTAGGCGATTTTCACGAAAACTGGATTGCTCCGTCAATACTAGATTCGAGGAGCAGAATTAGCGTCAGTGGAGAAAAAAATAGATCCTGTCGGACATTTCTAGACTGTCGGGGGAAATCTCGTCGATGTAAGAAATAAATAGTGTAAAGTTCATGATTTCTAGATAGCTCGATAGAATTAGACGGTGGTCATGTTAAATTGGATATGATTCACAGAACTAGCTTTGACCGTCGAAAATTAGCCATGAAAATTCATAATTAGATACGTTCCTGAAAAAATGGACAGGGTTGGGTTAAATTAGATCTTTTATGGTAAAATTGGTGAAAATTTCAGAATTAGTAGAAAATATGAAAAAACTAGTACATTCGTGTCTCCCAGTGTAAAGATACATGTACATTAAATTGTAAAACTTTTGTTAAAAGTAAACATTTATATCTCTTAATCAGTTTTAATTATCTTTTTAAAAATATGTTGATATAATTATCAAAGTATATGAAGCCATAAGTTTATATACTTAAAAATCATAGATTGTTGTCTGGCAGTCATTATATTTCAGGAAAAAATGGTCCACACTCATAGACAAAACGTCAAGAAATGACCGACACAGGTACAACCGAGAAGACACAGGGAGATTAACTTGTTCCTCAGTTTGAACTATTTTCATAATTATGTAACGCGACTCAACTTAATACAGTTCTGAGAACAGTATATAATAGTAAACAGTGCTTGGTCAATTGTTTCATATTTTGTATCTGCAGTAAACAAAATTGTTTTTGTTTTCACTGAATTTTCAGTTTCATTATTTAAATGACAATCAAAATGCAGTATTGCTAATTAGTATATGGATGAAATCTAAAATGATTTCTCATTTTATAACAGACATGGCTTTCAATGGAGATTACTAATAGATATATTTAATTAGGTACTCCTTAATTAATTAATAATTTATATTTCATGAATATAACTATAATTATAACATTGTATGTGAAGCTTTCAGGAAAATAGATTAATTTGTTTATCTAATATCGAACAAGTAATTAATGGCTTTCAATGGATATTACTTAATATGTATACATAAGTATAGGTATACTCCCTAATCAATTCATCATTTATATATCATGAATATAACTATAATTATAACATTGTATGTGAAGCTTTCGGGAAATTATATAAATTTGTTTGCTTATTCAATATAAAACAATTAATTAACATAAGTTGAGGGGAAGCTACATACTTTTACACACAATGAATTATATAGTGCCACTAAATCCTAATAAAATCTTAACTGCAAGAGACAGATACCAGTCCAGTGCCCTTGGGGCCCCTAGACCACTGCCTTTTATACCTGTTAAATATTAATTACCCTGTGTGGTGTGGGGCACACCTGATCAGGCCGGTTTCCCCAATTAACTCCAAGGGGGTCCATTTATAGCAGGCATTATACCGATACCTTATCTAACTATAGGTATCCTCTCATAATATGTAAGTTAATAATAGACAAGATGAATGTACCTGTAGTCAGGTTTCATTAATACATCATTTACAAACATGAAATAAATATAAAATCAAACCACTAGATTGTCTGAAGATGGAACTTAAATATTTCATATTGTTTTAGCATAGTATTAAAAATACACATTTCCTGCATCTGGCATGGATTGAATTCCTCTGGCCTTTATACGTTAAGACTGACATTTTGACAGAATATATTATATTATATTATATATAAGTATAAATAAGAAATCTCTCTGTCAGCGAGTCTAAATTAGTACTGAGTCAGAAGGTTTAATCGTAGTGCATTGGAGTTAACATTGTAGTGAACTCAAGTGCACTCCGATGTTTAGTCTAGTGCACTACGTTGTTCACTACGTGTGCACTACGAAGTTCACTTGGTACCAAGTTTAATTTGCTTCCAACTGTGCTTCATTGAACCATACTACCGAAGACACCCAGCAGGACACACCACCCGGCCACATTATACTGACAAAGGGCAAACCGATCGTCCCTCCCCCATATTGCTGAGCGCTAAGAAGCAGTGAATTTGGGATATCTTCCTTTCTTCTAGGGATTTTTTCTCTCCTAAAGCCTTAATTGACACTGCCTCCTTTTTAAAATTTAGTGACTTTCTTCTTCCTAATGTCTCCCTTGACAATGCCTCACTTCCGGTCTTTACTTAAGGTTCGCCCATGTGATGAAGGCTTTGTGTTCTGTCCCCTGGCCGAGGCATACCAAAGTCTTTAACAATGGTAGTAGCTACTCCAGCTTAGACTAAAATCGGAAAAAGTTCCGGCCTATCGCAAGGACACACGAACATACCGCAACCTCCAAAAACACACATGCGCACTCACCACACGCATGCATGTCGTACGCACGGGAGGCCGTCCTTAAATTACCTTAGCTGTTAATAGGACGTTAAACAAAATAAACCAAACCAAAAGGGCTCAGCATATTAGGACATTCACGACTGCTTCGCCCGTTGTCAGTATAATGTGACCGGATGGGGTGTCCTGCTGGCTGTCTTCAGTAATATGTTCCAGGGATGTATAACTATAAGTCCTACAGTGGTGACTATCTAACGGGTGCGTTGTGTGTACGGATGGACACTTTGTGGTACAGAAAAACGTATAGTTGCGGAAAACAATGTGATATTATTGACTTTTAATAATTGCCTTCAGAGCATGAATGGATTTATATCTTTTTTGATAACTTTCTTAGTTTGGTCTTCATGATGCGTGTTTACAACGATATTTTGTTCCTTTTATAAAGTTGTTTTCATTTTTTTAGATATTAACTTTCAGTAGCCAGATATCATACCAGTGAGACAGAATTGAATAGTATCTTAGAAAGGTATTCGTTCAATTGGCGTATGAGTTTCACAGTTATCAAATTGATACATACATATATATCTACACTCATGTTTGTGTCTAACTGAATTCTGCGATTTTGTTACTTAAAATGAAAGTAGACTACCTCTGAATGGTTCTAGCGTCTTTTCCAAGAAATATAATAATAGCCGTGCTGGTTGAGCTGGCCGAAGTCATTAAGAAGTGGAAATAATGCATGCGTGTGTATGTTTTGCGGCTGCGGTATGCTTGTGATTGTCTCCTTGTGATAGCGCAGTATTGTCGTCGACTTTTTAGTGCTACTTTATTGATGTAAACTGCCGCAGACGCCAAGCAAGACACCCCTGCCTATCACATCAAAATGATAACGGGCGAACGCGTCGCCCCACTCCACTAAGGCTGAGCTCTAAGTAGGTGTAGCAACTGCCATTTATATACTCGACCAGGGGACTGAACTCAAAACCTTCCGCACAGGGGTGAACGCTCAACTAAAAGCAAAACGTTGAGGCAGTGTATACGGAGACAATAGGAAGAAAGGCTGTTTTAAAGAGAAATGATCGCCTCTTATGATCATGCGATGGGGCAGTAAGTACAAGTTTATCCCCTTCCTGCAAGGCTGATATTTTAAATGCATAGGTCAATAGATAATAATTCAAAGGAGTGTACAGGAGTGTGGTGGGCACGGTGTTTAAGTGGATTAAATAGCACCCGACTCGTCCATGTATACCGATGTGAGGAGGACTTTGGGTTTGTCCCCTAGCCGAGACATACCAGAGTCTTTAAAAATGGTAGTTGCTGCTCCTGCTTAGCGCTCAGCATATAAGGAGTGGGACGACTGGTTCGCCTGTTGTCAGTATAATGTGACCGGGTGGGGTGTCCTGCTGAGTGTCTTCGTTAGTATGATTCAGTGATGTAGCACTACAAAGTTCTTGAGAAACGTAGTTAACTGGAAGAGCGGACGGAACCAGGAGAAAGCCACTTACGCACGGGATGTGATGAACATTTGAAACAGCTGAAAGATTGGAAAGTGAATAGTGTAACAAGTGTCGTCTGTGTCGGGAAGGATCGGAAACACAATCTCAGTTCATTAATTTTACTTGTTGCAAGCTATACAAAACTATTGTCACCCCCCCCCCCCCCTCTCTCTCTCTCCTCCTGCCTGTCTCTCATTCTCTCTCTCTTTTTCCATCCCTAATAAACTATAACCTTTTTTTCTATTTTTTAAGAAAGACAATTCATAAATCATCTTTTGTTTATCATATTGTTGAATATTTGTACATATCATCATGTGACCACTGTATATTATCATATGTCATTTATGCGGGAAAGGTCATCAATAAGTTGGCAAAACTTACCGACCAATCCCTTTGTCATTTTATGTCAATAAAATATGTTTAAACTAAAGTTCCGGCCTGTAACAAGGTGACTTAACACGAACATACCGCAGCCTTCCAAAACACACATACACATTCACTACACGCATGCATGTCGCACGCACGGGAGGCCGTCCTTAAATGGTCATAGCTGTGAATAGGACGTTAAACAAAATAAACCAAACCGATGCATCCCAGGTTCGATTGGGTATTTGTTCTTGCTTGTTGAGGAGAGGAAGAACAGACATTTCGAATAACAATTGACAATTTATTATGGATAACATAAATATTTACAACAAATTACACATGAACAGTAACAATCAGCCAGCAAATATTTCCTGCTAAATTATACACTACACGTACCGACCCCCATACTCCGAATATATATACAATACTTAACCCATTCGCTATACCTAAAACATAACCTAAATTATACCTTGCAAGAGAAAGTGGCAGCACGCAGGAACTCAATTCGTCGCTCTCGAGAAAGCAAGCGGTGACTACACGACACAAACATCACCACAGACAGGGTACGTGAACGGGGAACAACAAGGATTACAGTGACGGGTACACACAATACATAGAGACACGTTTGACTTTTTCAGCTTAACATTATACAAATGATAATGTCCCCCGATACAGGAGCTTTACAAATGTTATTCTGTATCTTTCAGCAGAATGTTAATTAACTCAACCACATCCTTTCCAAAGGCGAACAATTCCTAAACCAGTAATTTGCCGATTTTGAATTTTTATCAAATTGATACTTTTAAAGAAATATAACATATAAAATGTAATTACAACAATGCATGTATCACTACGCTTAGCTCATGTATGTCAGTATGACAAATTTGGTATCAAAATAACGATCGACAAAGTTTATATTATGAAAACAGGATGGGATACTTTAAGTAATCGTCGTAAAGTTAGAAAACTTACTTCATTTTACAAAATACACAATAACCTTACCCCTTCCTATTTACATGACATTATGCCCAATCCAGTACACACGGTTAGTAATTACAATTTGAGGAACCAAAATAATTAAGTATTCCCAAGAACAAGACTTACTGTATTTGAAAGATCATTTATACCCGATACTACAAAACTATGGAACAATCTTGATATTTAATTACCCGCTTATGTAATACTGTTTCTACATTTAAAAATAAAGTTGCTCTAAAAGGAGAATATGTTCCAAAGTTTTATTCTTCAGGTGATCGGAAATTGAATATCTTGCATACAAGGCTTAGGTATAAATGTAGCACTTTAAGTGCAGATCTAAAACGTATTAATGTAATCGAGTCGCCTATGTGTAGATGCTCTGGTGGTATAGAGAACGCAGAACATGTTTTGTTAGAATGTCCATTATTTGTGGCTTCTAGAAATATATTGATACACAAAATTACTAGCGTGGTGAATGTACTTGATATATCAACAGATATGTTGCTATTCGGTTCTGACATGCTTTCTGAAAACGAAAACCGTACTTTATTTTTATTAGTCCAATACTTCATTGGCCATACTTAACGTTTTGATTAATTAATTCAGCTAACATACAATTAACCTAACATCTTGGTGGCATTGTGATACTAAGTTGACATGGTTCACCGCGTCCGCACCAGCAGGGAGTTTAAAGCTCGGAAAGCCCGGGGAACGGGATCTGTGATGTGGTACAGGAAGAAAGAACAGACATTCATGGTGTGGTGCTATTTGTGTAGTGAGTTTCTGGAAGTGTCTAGCGGTCTGCGGTGCACTCCGTCAATTGGCTATCAGGAGGCAAACTAATGATTGGGTTGTTTTTAATTTGTTATTTACTGATAACGTTATTAGTTATTACAGCACAAGTGCAAAAACTATTCTCCTGTTAAATGTAATGGATTCCAGTAGTCTATCTAAGCTTGAAATCTGATGGTTTATTTATTTATATTATCTGCAGTTGCAAACATGTATACATGTATATCGTAAATTTTATCTTATATCTATTTTTGACATGTTCATATCATCAATTGTCTTTATTTTTTCGGTCATGTATACTCATTTCATCATTTAGTTTGGTTTATTTTGTTTAACGTCCTATCAACATTTCATCATTTATGTTATACGGGAAAAGACGGATTATAAGTGTTATACTTGTGTCTAATCCCATTTGTGTTTTGACAATAAAATATGTTGAAATCAATAAAGCTATATCGGAGACTTCGGCGTATTTCACACGGGCTATACGACTTTTTCCTTTTTCCAATTTGAAATTGATTAAAGTACTTAAGTACGATATTATTTGATTCCTGGCTTACACGAAAAATTCAAAATAGATAAAGAAAACAAGAGAAAAATAGAGGCTAGTCATCAATGCTGATGAACGGGGTAAATTGTAAATAACTGTAATTTCGGAACTAAAATTGACATATTCATTTTAAAACAAAGTGATGTAGTATACATATCTGCGGATAGTGGACTGTCTACATAATTCCTTTTGTAGCCTTTGTTCCGCGTCAACACATGCAGTGATATAGTGCTTTTAAGACACATAAATATGTAATAAAAAATAACAACATTTCTCCGAGATACAATGTTAGGTTTACAAAAGCATTGTGTTATATAGCATAGTTCTTATTAGTGTCCCGGTGAGGGGAACCAGTTGTCTGACTGTGTAGATTCGATACATCTTAGCGAGATGATTGAGAGCCTAACAAACCCATTCCGTTTACATGTATATCAATCAAGACACTAATTAGAATATCGCTAAAACTCATCGAGTGTAATGGCTCCCCTCGTTTTTATGTGAATTGTGCAAAAACGTAACTATGATTTAAAATGAATATATATTATATTTCTCTACTTCCAGCAGATAAAAATTATTATTCATAGCGGACGAAAGCATTAAATCTTCGAACAGCAATAAGGTATATTTACTAATGAGTATGAATAGGTAAGATGATATCAAAATGCATAACAACCTTGATAAACTTTTTGCATACATGCATGCAACGATCCGTGTTGAATAATTTGATTTATATTCATAAAACAATTAGCATTGATTCTTTAAGGTCTCCTTGATGTGTAGGGGCCGCGGTGGTTAAGGTGTCCCGACACTTTAACACTAGCCCTCCACCACTGGGTTGCGAGTTCGAAACCTACGTGGGGCAGTTGCCAGGTACTGACCGTAGACCGGTGGTTTTTCTCCGGGTACTCCGGCTTTCCTCCACCTCCAAAACCTGGCACGTCCTTAAATGACCCTGGCTGTTAATAGGACGTTAAACAAAAACAAACCAAACTCCTCGATGTATTATAGCCTGATATATTGGATGACTTGAAACAGATATTCACACGATTATACATTCCTTTAATGTGTAAGATTTCAACACACTTTATTTACGAAAACAGGTTTACAACAACTAAACAAGTCTACATTTAACACAGAAAGGGCCCCACATGTCCCTGTTGTAGCCGTCCTCGATTAAAAAGACCCGGAAACCAAACGCCTACATTGCTCAAAACTCTAGCTCGGTTTTCGAAATATTTGTTGAAATGCATGGTGTCTTGAATAAATAAATCTCAGAATGAACATTTTAACATCACAATAACCAGTAACCAGTACCTACGAAATCAAGGAAAGGACCGATAATTGAATCTGACAATGATTAGTCTAATATTCAGCGGTGACGGTGTCGTCTGATACGGAATATTTTGAGCGGAGTTATTGAAACAAGTTACCTATTAATAAATTACACAGACACAAGGACTTTCAAACTAATATTTCGTTTGTAAAATAATGTCATTTACAAATATAGTACAGAAAATATGAGTCGTGCATCTAAAAGAGATGATAAGCTTTCGTTCATAGCGACCTATATTTTGTCGGGTAGTGATTTGGTTCACGGAATGTAGTTGCTACGTTGAGAGAATTTGAACATGACTGGCTTACATTTGTAATTAAAGAAGTTATGGGATAAACAAGTTCCCCTACTCGTGATGATTTTTTTTAAATCTCGTGTCTTTTCAAAATTAAAGAATTAACTAACTCGGATAAAAATGATAATCAATCTCCACTCGTTGGGGAACCTCTATATCTCGGGGTATTTTTGAGTCAGAATTATTGCGATTCGGAAAACGAGATAATGAATCTTTGAATACAAATGCTGTTGTAGAGTTATGTTTTTGAATTGAATATAACACTTATTTGATTGCGTTTGATAAAGTGGTTATTTTAGATGTAAGAGAAAGTGAAGTTACAAGGTATGTTGGTTCTAAGAACGATCATAAGTTAGAGGCAGCCATGGTTACTACAAATGCAGCCTTTGGATTTCGACTTCCTAATGACGCTTCGATATTCTCTGCAGAGGCCCATGCTATCTGCCTTACTCTCGAACACATTAAAACTTACAACGTAACGAGAGCAATTATCTATTCTGACTCTATCGACAAATACTTATTCTACTGCATAGTCTCACCTTAAATTGTCATATAATATTTTGCTGGTTTCCTGGACATACCGGAATATCTGGCATTGAAAAAGCAGATCGCACCGCAAAAGCGGCATTATCACTTCCACCAGCTGATTTTAAACTTAATTTGCCGATTTGAAGCCGTAAGTTACTATTTTTTATTATCACAGTGGCAAAATGAATGGAACCAATATGTAGACAATAAACTATACTCAATCAAAGGAATTATCGGCGAACGGTCTCCTTGCTACAGAGACAATCGACGAGACGACGTTGTTCTTGCCCGTCTTAGGATGGGCCATACATATATAACGCATTCCTACTTATTGAAGCGCGAGAACCAGCCCCAGTGTATCGTGTGCAATGAACCATTTACCGTCAAACACTTTCTGTTGGATTGCTTTGATCTACAACTTGCGAGAGAGAGTTTTTCCAACAGCATGGGAAGTCTGAATACTCTGTTCGAGTCTGTTAGTGTATACACACTTTTGAACTATCTGAAAGTTATTGGTCTTTATCACAAGATTTGACTAACCATATCCACTTTTTTATTTTAATAAACATATGGCGAGTGTACCAATATATATCTACAATTTTACATATTTCGTTCATTTATGTCATTTTGTCTCTTGCCCTTTTTGCTCGTATTTTAATCACTTATTTTGGCCCTAATGACCTTTAAAGCATTTTAACTACTACCGAACAGACTGGTTGGCTGCAATATTAAAGCTATTTTCCTCTTGCAATTGTTGTTTTCCTATCAACAGCTTTGTTCATTTTCAAGATGGCCTCCCCTGAGTACGAGATGCATGCGTGTAATTTTGACAGGCTTGTATTGTTGAATAAGTTAATAAAGGTAACGTTAACAAACAAATACAAGTCTGTATATAATCTAAGCAATCGAACATTAATGAAGAGACTGCCGTACGTTCCAGTTTGCCTGCTTGTCATAGTGCTAACTAACCTCGACTTTATAGTGCTACTTCACTGAAGTAAACAGCCCCAGACATCCTATCCGGTAATATTTTACCCGCTACGGACGGAGTGGGGTCTGCTTGTTGTTTACAGGCTCTGGTTGTCCCGGTCATAGACTAAAGGAGGAAGTGTTAAGCTAGGAAAACATTAGGAAGAACATTGTGAAGAGATAGTGCGATGAGGGCAGCAGGTACAATCTGCAGAGTTTCATCTATATGTCAGACAGATAAATTGGAAATGTTCGACATATGCATACATAATGATGTATCAACAGAGAGCTCGTTATGTATATAAAGATTAATCATCATTAAAGG